>NW_004798326.1:161749-163484 GCF_000002075.1 Aplysia californica
TGCTGCTGTTGCTGGTGGTGGTGGTGATGTCGTAGCTAGTAGAAGTGAGCTTTTTCGTAAGAGTTTTACGGCAGTTACAACGCAATAAGGTCATATAAGTATCGAAGATTAGAAGTTCTTTTTTTTTTATAGTTTTAGTAAGTGTTTTACGGCACTTGCAACACAATAAGGTCGTATAAGTGCCGAAGATTAGAAGTGTTACAAGAGAGTAACAAACACAAAAAAGAAAGAGGGGAGACTGAGAAGATAGATTTTTTATAGGAAAGAAGGAGCAGCCACACCAGAGCACCCGCCAACCACCCACAAGCGAAGGTTTGAGTTTGAGTGCGAGTAAAGAGAAGCACATCGACGCAATAAGGCTCATATTATTGTGCAGGGATGAAGAAAGATAGAAAGAAACAACAGAATGAAAGAAAAGAAATAGGACCTACCAGTGGTGCCCTTCAACCACCCGCTAGAAGAGATGGAGTAGCTGCTGCTGGGAATTTTATAGCACTGTATCTGCGACTGTTTGCGGTGAAAGCAACAGTATTGTCGTTAGAACAGATGTGAGATATGACTATTTTATCACTGTATATGTAAATGTTTCCATTCATTTATTTTATTTTTCTAACCTGTTTAGTCACCTTCAAAAACTTTACCTTCAAACTTCTATTTCGACCGAATTCCTCTTAGCCTGAGAGCGAGTCAAATCGCTGCATCGGCGTTACTTTTGGAAAGCGCGACGTTTTAAATTGTTATCATGCCTTTTTAATGTCTCCCCCTCGTTACAAAAACAACCCATGCTAAATAGCGATACAATGGGGCACTGCACCATGATATACCGAGCACCATGTGTTGTGCATCTAAACATTACAAAACCCAACAGATGGGTGTATTTGAATTACTGTCTGTAACTACCGCAAAGTGAGTTTGTTTGTTGATGATTTGATGATTGAGAAGGTGTTTTACGACACTGTCGACTCAATTTTGGTCATGTAAGTAATGCAACAAATCTAGAATCATGTCATGTAAGTAAGAGTTTTTCGGCGCTCGCAACTGCACACGGTCATATCATCATCAGGTTAAAAGGACGGACAGACGTTTGTTTGTTTCAATAAAGACACGCACATCGATATGAAAACAGTCAGAACAAGAAAGACAACCAAAAAATAGAAGAGGACCCAGCAGTGGCGCTCTCAAACCAACCATCCGAACGGTAGGTAAGTGAGCACACATACAAACCACATTTTTGTCAGAAATTGTTTAGTATAATAAAATAATACAAGCAGTTATTTCAAATAGAAAAAAAAGAGGAGCATAGCCTACCACGGCGCATATCCCAATTCTTACGATAACAATAATACAATAATATGAGTACTGCAAAGCTCGGAAAGCTAGGGAACAAAGATTAGTCTTATCTCGGAAGCCTCAGAAGCCTAGAAGGGCAAGAGGAAGGAGAGAACAAAAAACCCATCCGTGCCCCCCAAAAACAAAACAAAAAGCGCAGAAGATGGAATCCGGAGGACTACAAACAGCTTGGGAGTCTCTGAGGCGCCGTAGCGTGCGACGTCCTCGTAAAACATCCAGGCGCTGTAACAGCCACTTCCAACTGACTACTACTCTCTCTTTCTCTCTCTATCTCTTACTTTGGGGTGTATGTATGTGCGTGTGTTTCATGAGTGTGTGTCTGTGTGTGTCTCTGTGTGTGTCTGTGTGTGTGTGCGAGAGAGAGAGAGAGAGAGAGAGAGAGAGA
>NW_004798326.1:166552-167599 GCF_000002075.1 Aplysia californica
TCTCTCTCTCTCTCTCTCTCTCTCTCTCTCTCTCTCTCTCTCTACCTCTCGCACGAATACTCATATTCTACTTCTGTTTGAGTTCAACTTTTGACAAAATAACGTGGGTTTTTGTTGTTTTTTCAAACTCAGTGGACCATTACATATCCCATCTTTTTCCTCGTCCAAAGTTTAGAACAGACAGGAAATCTTCCAGGGGAAGAAGAAACATTTGTGAAGCAGCGTGGTGAAATCAGGTTCTCGTCAATTTTGGGGCATGTAGAGTAATTGGTATCATCTTAAAGCTTGTTCACTTGCCTTTTTTTTGGATGAGAAAAATATCCGTTTATCTTAAACACAAGTCGAGATATATGCGAATGAAGGAGGTGGGGGTCACCTGTTTTCAGAGGTAAAATTAGTGAGAAAATGGCCGCCAGAGATTAGTTATTTCCGTAGCTTAAGAGTCCGTTGTAACTGGAAAAAAAAATGTTTTTACCTTTAATCAACGTTTTTCAGAAAAATCCACACAGAAATGAGTTCATTAGTGGGTATGAAAGGTGTTGAACCACAAAACAAAAATTTGGTGAAAATTCACAAACCTGGAAAGAAATGCAAGTTTCTCACTTTGATTATTGTGACGAGAGCCTGATTTCACCACGCTGCCTCACATATATATATAATACACCTTACGACGCTAACTTTTCGAAAAGCGTATTCCGAAAAATAATCCTAGATCTAGCCCGCAACAAAACGAACCTACATCAACCAGAACGCTGAGAAAACTCCATCTACACGGATCACGTAGCGTAATTACCAAATAAAATGAAGATCTAAAAGTGTAAGATTGCAAGTACCACTCAAATCATTGTTTGAGAACTTAAGAGGGCTCGTCATCAAGGTGACTGTGCAAGTCGCTGAAACGTCTGCGCTACTCAAATCATTGTTTGAAAACTTAAGAGGACTCATTATCAAGATGATTGTGCAAGTCGCAAAACGTCTGTCGGGGTTAAAATCCAGACCTGTAAACATACAAATGCTACCAAAGTGCATTCAGGTGGAACCCCCCCC
>NW_004798326.1:167719-169754 GCF_000002075.1 Aplysia californica
AATTAAATTTTGTGAGATTTTGTGAGGCCTAACCAAACTACAGTTGTGAGCAAATTGGCAGGTTGACCTTTGGTGAACATTTTACACGTGACCTTCTTCTGCGTAACCGAACCTTCAAATGTTGGTGGTGATGCCCTATGGAAAATAGTTTCGAGATGCGGATCTGAAGGTACATTTGCTGCACAAACCTGCTCCCACGGCGACAAAAAAATGATGGTTTACTCAACAAATATGTTCACAGGAAAAGGGGGGGAAAGCAGTGGCACACATTCCAACCCAACCATCGATAACGTATTTATAGAAGCACCAGTAATCTGTTTAAAAACTGTCTTAGCCTCCTTCACTCTTGTCTTTCAATTATTTTCTTTTTCTACATGCAATCTTCCCAGATCCGCTTGCTATTCTAAATTGGCCGACGTTTCTAAAAAGATTTTTTCAAAGTCCTTCAGCTGCTCTGAATAAATAATATACAAAGCCAATGTGTAATCAAATATCCGAACAACAACGACAGTTCCAAAGCCGTAACTTCAGAGTTGAGAACAAAGCTAACAAAATTAGAATGTTAAAAATCTACAACGTCACCACAAGGGCAAAATAACAATACACATGTACCTCACTGAACGAGCGGTGTGATACAGACAGCTTTTGTCGTAACAGTTGTCTCAAACAACGTTAACATCATCAAAGCTTTTTAATGTAGAGCTCACGAACAAAAACTGTACTTTGTTTCAGCACAGCAAAGCCTACGATGAAAGAGCTCCAGTCACTCAAGAGCTAGTGCTGTTTTTCACAACTGCGTGTTTTAATGCCTGTAACGCCTGGGACCGTTTGGCTGGTCGCCTTGACCCGTCGAATCAGTGCAGACAAATAAATAAATACCTGAGCCTGACCTGGCGTTCGACAAGACAACCGGATGTGTGGAGAAAACAGACTGAGAGCTGGAGGGACGTGTGGAAAGAGTGCCTGTGTGTGTGCATGTGTCCAACCACGCGGCTTCTTGCACTTTGGTGTGCCGTAAAACCTGCCAGCACGTGCTTGGTTTGCGTGCGTTCACAACTTAGAGCACACCCCCCCCCCCCTTCCCACTTTTCTGCAATTATGTGAAGTATGTCAGAAAAAAAAAGCTACAACCAAATAAGTATCTGTTAGTTATTAAAATTTCTTCAATAAAATGAACATTAGGAAAGCTGTCATATATGGCGAATTATTACTTTAGCCATACATGTATATATATTTCAAATTTTCCTGCAATTATGTGAAGTACGTCAGAAAAAAGCTACAACCAAATAAGTATCTATATATGTTAGCTATTTAAATGTATTTTATAAAAAGAACATAGGGGAAGCTGTCATTTATGGTGAATTATTACTTTAGCCATAATAATACATGTATATATTTCGAGGCACGCACTTGGATTGTTCAGGTAGCTAAAGCTCTCCTAATACTCCTATTATGAGGCTTTCCTCCCATGGGGTTCGGCACTGTTGGCAATGGACATTAAATTCGGAGGTCATGTTCCTTAAACTGTCTTAGAGTTTGAAAGGGCGTTAAACAGATGATGCGTGTACCACATGTCATCAAAAAGAGATTCGGATTGTGTTGGTACAAACACGACACGAAAAGAAGTAAAAGTGGAAGACGGGGCAAAACGATGCGAAAAGAAAAAAAAACAACACCGGCGTCAACACACTTTTATCGTCATTTCATAACTTAACAATGAGGTAACGATTATAGACTTCCGACGTGAAAAAAAAAAGTAGTAAAATCAATGAAGGACAACTCTAGCTACTATGACAGTCTACTTACTCTCCGTTGGAACTGCATTAATTAAGTATGAGACAAATCAGCAAGACCACTCATCTTCAGGTTTCAGTTTCTTTTATGACTGTCTTTTTTTAAAACAACACGGAGAAGTACAGGAATCGCCAAAGAGTAACTACCCTCCACACAATCTCCTGAGAAGGACGTTCGACTGCTACACATACATAATCAATAGTGGATGAGGAGGCCAGAGCGATCCTCCCTTATCTCTAAC
>NW_004798326.1:171006-172136 GCF_000002075.1 Aplysia californica
GATAGATAGATAGATAGATAGATAGATAGATAGATAGATAGATAGATAGATAGATTGATAGATAAATAGATAGATAGATAGATAGATAGATGGATGGATGGATGGATGGATGGACGGACGGACGGACGGACGGACGGACGGACGGACGAACGAACGGACGGACGGATGTATGTATGGATGGATGGATGGGTGGGTGGATGGGTGGATGAATGGATGGATGAATGGATGAATGAATGGATGGATGAATGGATGAATGAATGGATGGATGGATTTTAAGATATAAAATCGTAAGTCTTGGGCATCTCCATGCCACAGACCAAAATATCAAAGCAACAGCGCGAAATGGAGTTCTATAATACAATATACATGTACCATTACTATTATAACACAAAAGGCTAATCACGTCTGTTGTTTTGATTAACAACACATGTAAATAAATAGTAGGCCTACATATTTTGTGGGAAAAAATAGGGTGCGGGGGGGGGGAGATAAATGTACCACACAAAAAAGGATAGCGGGATAGACAATAAGTACGAGCATGATAATCGTACAGCATGATAATCAATATCGCCCTGCAATCATTCACATCTGAACACACAAATACACAGCAGAGCTAGAGAGCAAAGGAGAAAGTCTAAAACGGGGTGCCCACTACGACTGGATCGGGCCGATCGCCCGACACGATCGCCTGAAACTGAAAACTAACACGATTGTTTTTTAGGCGAACCGGGCCGATCTCATCCGTCGTGGGCACCCCGTATAAGCGA
Source organism: Aplysia californica (assembly GCF_000002075.1). Lineage (NCBI taxonomy): Eukaryota > Metazoa > Mollusca > Gastropoda > Aplysiida > Aplysiidae > Aplysia > Aplysia californica. Next base: position 171,774 of record NW_004798326.1, read on the forward strand.
TTTTTGCCTCTTCCTCTCAAGTTCTGTCCGTGTTTCGCTCAGGGTCAGTCGATGATTTACTACTGAGCTCCACTACATGGGCCACGAGCGTCCGCTGGTGACAGGAGGCAAGAGACGCGCGAGATTTACAATGCAGGATCGCGTAACACAGGTTTATAGATGCGACCACACGCCAATGAGGGCCTTACACAGCGATCTGGGCCACGCTATCGATTTACAAGTGGGTGAGGATTGAACAAATACCAAGCATGAGGGACCCAATTTTTGGAACAGCATGGGTGTGGTACCACGTTCAATAATATAAGGTCATAGTTTAAGAGTTATGGTCTCTGACACTTCGTCCTTCCCCGAAAGAGCCACCAA
>NW_004798326.1:175140-176775 GCF_000002075.1 Aplysia californica
TACATACATACATACATACATACATACATACATACATACATACATACATACATACGCACGCACGCACGCACGCACACATACACACACATATATACATATAATATGTACATACGCGGGCACACATACACACACACGCATGCACACATACACACACATATACTTACATACATATGTACATACGCGCACACGCACACAACCAATACAAACTACACACACACATAAACACAGGCACACAACCAACACAAACCAAACACACACGCACACAACAAACACACACACACACACACACACACACACACACACACACACACAACCAACACAAACTACACACACACACAGAGCCATAGACAGACCAAAGAGGTGATTACGACAAGGAGAAGTCAGTAGGTGTAGAGAGATGTACAACAAGAAGGAGCGAGGAGGCAGCGGCTTACCTGCCGACAGAGGCAGCTGCGGGTAGGCGCTGCTCAGGCCTGCCAGGTGCCCGTACAGGTAGGCGGCCGGGGCGTTGGGCGAGTACATCCTGAACGTCCTCTGGGTTAGACCGCCAGAACTGACTGGTAAACTCACCCACTCACTCACTCACTCACTTACTTTCTCAGAAACACAGAGAAAGAGAGCGGGGGTGTTGCTTTTACGAAGTGTATCCAACACAGAAAGGAGTTGAGGAGCTGATATGCTGGCTAAAGAAAGTGTGGGTTATGTGAGTGCGTTTGTTTATTATTACATGTATTATTTTTTTTCAGGGCCAAAAACGTTGAGTCCGTTTCACGCAGCAGTGAAGATCCTCTGTACTCACAGAAGATTCACAGATTATCTCCTCACTGGAGCTCACAGCGACTCTTGACATCAGATCCGAGCTGGGTCATCCATCGCATCGCATAACACCACATTGTAAATGCACACATCATCCAGAGGAAGGAAATAAGAGTCAAACACAGACATGGAAAAATAATATCCTTTCAGACGTTTATCTCAAAACCAACATCACATTTAGAATCACTTAGGGAGGGCAAAAAGCAAAGACGTTTGCGTTGAGCAGTAACGGCGTGTCCAAGACTCGTGGCCACCTGGCCGTCTGCGGTTAATCTCGCTCCTCCCGTGGCACACGTGCACCCAGGTTCAGCCAGTAAACTCCCAGGTGAAAACAGCGACGATGGGGCTGTGGGCGGTGGGTGGTGATGGGTGGTGGAAGCGATGATGGGAAAGTCAGTCCATTCACCGACGAGCGCATAAAAGCAGCTCTTTTTTCCTACCCGCCCATCTCTGGTGATTGAGAAGAAACACAAGCCGGTCGCCGGAGTAGCGAATTGATTACAGATAATTTAAAGAGCGTAACGTCTCCATCAGCGACTTTCGCCGATTTGGAATTAGACACGCACTTGGGTTTGTAAGCGTTTCACATTCACAGTCACTTAATTGTATTCAACATCATGAGTCTCTGGACAGGTCATCGCTGAACTTTGACCTTTCACTACAAAAGAACGAATCGGAATATTATAAACCTATGCTAAATACGTAGACATAATGAACGTACCATTATACCGCAATGCACGAAAGACTGATATTTTTTCAATGGATTCGTTATACTTTCCTGAAGCAAACGGAATAAAGCAAAGACACCACCCCCTCTCC
>NW_004798326.1:180118-181537 GCF_000002075.1 Aplysia californica
GAAAGAGAGAGAGAGAGAGAGAGAGAGAGAGAGAGAGAGAAAGATAGAGAGAGAGAGAGAGAGAGAGAGAGAGAGAGAAAGAGAGAGAAAGGACTAAAATAAATGCACTACCGTTGTGGCACACGCTCAAATACCTAAGAAACAAAACACCAGTTCCCCCAACGAAAAAAAAAACCTCCTGGAAGAAAAAAAATCAACCTCTTCATCACCCACCGTAAAATCGCATCCTAAAAACAGTAATAAAAAAGCTGAAAGGGAGGGAGGGAGGGAGGGTGGGTGGAGGTGGATGACTCCTGAAAAAATGTGTATACTTCTATGATAGAAAAGAACAAACGGAGAGTTAAGACCTTGGCGGCGCTAGCGAACATTCCACAGCTGTTTGTGGCGGCGACGTAGACGCTGATGCCACGTCTAATTCTATCCGCGCTGACATCCGGTGCGCGGGACTGGCAGGCAAGACAAGACGTAGGTAGGCAGGCGGGCGGAGGCCTTCAGAACTTGATGAGCTCGGTATCCTTTCCGGGCATCTCCTCCTAACTGAGCCAGACCCACGACGACTATATTCCCCATGCCGCTCTTTGAACCATTAAAATGTGGATTTGTGTTTAGTTCTGAGGTTATCATAATATACATGTAATGCACAAACGGTGATGACAATAATTAGGCGACATTATAAGGGAGATACTTCATTGTCAGTGTCAGTCACGCAACACTACTCTCTCTCTCTCTCTCTCTCTCTCTCTCTCTCTCTCTCTCTTTGTCTGTCAGCCTGTCTGTGTGTCTCTTTCTCTCTTTGTCTGGTCCGTCTGTCTCTTTCTCTCTTTGCCTGTCTGTCTGTCTGTCTCTCTCTCTTTGTCTGTCTGTCTGCCTCCGTCTGTCTGTCTGCCTCATCCATCTCTCACACCTACCTCACCGCCCCTCGCTGTCTACCTGTCCCTCCCATCAACAGACCGTCAGTGGGGGAGGAGAGGTGGCGTGCCTGAGACTCCGGGGGAGGTCGGAGAGGAGAGCTCCCAAGGCTAGAAAGGGCGCTGTCTACAGGGCGGAAACGCGCCCTTTTTACGCGGTGATCGGAGGACTCGCTCACGTTCTTCGTTCTGACGCTGAGTAAATAATGTCATCCAGACACCCCACATGGCAATGCTGAGCTGATGCTCTTGTGATGCGCTATCGCTTCCCCGCCTCGCAGTGTGTTGGTGCAAGTGTTGATGCGCGTGTGTGTTCCGGCGTTCCGCCTTTTGAGTGTGTGTCGTTCAGTGGTTTCGGTGTGCGTGCTTGTTAGTGTGTATAGATATGGGAGTGGGAGTGAGAGTGAATACTGTGAGTGTGTGTACGAGCGAGTGTGTGTTTATGTGTAAAGTGTGTAGGTGTGTGTGTGTGTGTGTGTGTGTGTGTGTGTGTGTGTGTGTGTGTGTGTGG
>NW_004798326.1:183973-185070 GCF_000002075.1 Aplysia californica
CTTTCTTTTTTTAAAACACACACATGCATACACAAACACACGCATACGCATACACACAGACACACACTTAAACATAACTACATACACAGATATTTGCACTCACATAGTATACACACACACACACACACACACACACACACACACACACACACACACACACACAAGTACACGAAAATGCACGTACACATAAACGCACGCATGCACTGTTCAGCATTAAACCCCTTATCTTTCAAAAGAAAAATAACAAACCAAACATGAACAGAAAGACATTCTAAAGGTGGCAGAGAAAGAAAAACTGAATGAGACAAAACCAAGGGACAAGCACAACTGAAGTGACAGAAAACCACGCTCCCACCCAAAAAAAAATTTAAAATCCCAAATTCTATCATTGAAAATAGAAAAGATTTACATAGAGGGGAAAAAAAGGAAGTTCGCATTCGCGATCACAATGACAGCTCGCATACGCTCAGCTGAGTCCCAGCTCAGACAAAGACCTAAACATGAAAACAGAATAATAAGTCAGTACGGAAACCGCAACTCCTGTGTATCAAAATCCTCGGGAAAACGGGGGTGAAAAAAAACAAAACAACACCAAACAAACAAAAAAGACTTCGGCCTAATAAACGATACAGGTAAATACGCTAGGGACAGAGAGAGAAGTAATAAAAAATATCGATTGCGTTAAAACTCTTTTAAAATGATAGAGATCAGTTCCAACCTGACTTGCTGTATTAAAAATCCATTTCCCATATCGAGAGCGAGCTGGAGGTTACGTTCTGACAACAGGTGACAAACCCAAGGCATACACGGGGAGGTCATATTCACCGCAAACACCACGCCGTAAGACATCCAAAATAAAATGATCCCAAACGATCAGCAACGTGACGGGGGCGAACAACAGGCTGGTACAGAGTGACACTTCACACCGATCGTGTTTTCGCAAGCTCGAGGTAACAACCAAGCGACAGTGAAGCCGCGGCCTATCAATACAGCCATTTCATGGGGCGAGCCCAATAAAAGTAAAAGCCAGTGCGGGCAGAATAGACCGTCGTGTGAAAATCGTCTCCGCCGCTCGATCATACAGTTCTCATACCCCC
>NW_004798326.1:185196-186592 GCF_000002075.1 Aplysia californica
GGGGGGGGGGGGGGTGTAAAATAACCCACCAGCCTTAACACAAATCCAAGCTTGTCACTTTCCCAGAGCCAAATGAATACTCAATCATAATATATTCAATGAAGACTGTTGCTGCTGCTGCCACTACCACTACTACTACTAAAACAACAACTACTACTACTACTACTACTACTACTACTACTACTACTACTACTACTACTACTACTACTACTACTACTTCTACAACTACAACTACTACTACTACAACTACTACTACTACAACTACTACTACTACTGCTACCACTACATAAGTCAATATTTGTTGTTGAACGGGGAACGAAAAGCTCAAGAACCAAGAAGAAACGCACAAGATGTTTGCATGCTTTTGAACCTTAACCATAGCGGCTGGAACATAGTAGGAATCCACGTCTTGTTCCACGGAGTTTTACACCCTTATCAATCCGGTATGGTCAACGCGATAAGCCTGCCAAGAGTTGCAGCGTGTGCGCAGCACTAAAAGGCGAAAATAGTCCTGTTACCTTACAGCTGATGGTCTTAAGTTAGGTTGCAGGTTTTCAAAAATATTATGGAAACTCAATAAGACAGCGGTCACGTATTGCTATGATCATCATCATCATCATCATCATCCAGTGCCAGATCTGCGATAGACATCGACAATCATGATTTTCCATTCATTCCTTTGCTCGAATGCTCTCAGAAAGCTACGTTTCCCTGACCTTTCCCTGTCACCCATTTGTTTAGGTTCTCTATGAACATACTATAAAAACGTAACCAAGTTTTAAATATAAAAGAGGTAAAAAAAACTGACCACACCAGGGCGCACACCAAACCACCTGCTAAACCACAGCAGTAAAGTGCTCCCCCATCCCCCGACATTAACATGGCACAACTGATTTACGATGAGTCGAGAAAGGAACATCGACATGATAACGGCCTTTTAGTGAAGGGGGAAAACCCCCCCAGCAAGACAGACAAAAGCAATAATATAAGAAAAGAGAAGAGGTTGGACTTTCCAGAGAGGCTCTATCAAAACCAACCCATTGGAATATCAGGAACCTTTGGGTGCGATTACTGTTTAGTTTTGTTTGTTTTGTTTTGTTTTTGTTTTTTGTTGCTTTTTTTTTCAAACGGTGTCGTAAAAATTTTGTGCGTAGTCTTAAAGCACCTTATCGGATCGACATTGTGAAACTCATTCCAATAGACAATTTAATTTATGTCCTCCTCAAACTCTCGCAGCACTCAATCCCCTCAGCTATTAATAATATTCTTCCCATCCACCACCTACTCGCCTTACACACCTTTTCTTTTCATAAGTCTTCTTGTCTCGGAGTTGCCAACTCCCCCGGGGTTTGCTGTCGGTGCAGGCAGGCGTTTGAAAGGATAGGGTGGAGGTGGG
>NW_004798326.1:186692-188211 GCF_000002075.1 Aplysia californica
CATATTAAAGTGGTGGGCAAGAAAGCCGTGACAGTGTCACTTAGCCCCCCCTATTAAGTCGACCTGAAAAGGCTGCTTGTAAACACGGCACGTTGAATCCGCCGAGGGGGGCCGAGGGCAAGAATGGCGTATGTGCAACAGGCACAGGTATGCTTGCAGGTCGCGGGGAGGCGATCCCTAAATTCAAAAGTAAATATTCCCTCAGGACCAAGGACCGAACAGGGCTAATCTCCCTTGCTGTTTCACCCGTTCCTGGTGAGGGAGGCACATATGAACAGGGGTGCAAAAACACACGGAAAGACACACAAACACGCTGCATTCTCGGGTTTCTACGTAGACAGGACTCAATTTTCCTTTCCTCAATCCCTTTTTCCTTTCTCACCTGTAGCCCCCTCCAGACGCTAGCAATCCCCTGAGAGTCAAACACATTCAATCATTACCCCCCTGACCACCGCCCCCCACCCCCCATACATGGACATGTATTGGCTAACCTAATGTCCCATCTAAAAGTCAAAATATATAAGGACACATTAAGTCTCAACTTCATACCCCCTGTCAATACAATTAATTGAACTAACATGGGTATTTACGAGATCGGACTTCCCCTTAAGCTTTCAACCATAAAAGTGTGATAGATTCAAAGCAGAGAGAACAATTAAAAAACAAACAAACAAAGAAAAACCCTGCACAGATCCAAGAACACCTCAACAAAGAATCGAACCCGAGACGCCAGCACAGAGCAGTACCCACAACACGGCATCAACAGGTCTTAAATGCGAACTAGTTACCAAAAGATCCCACGACAACATCAGCGAGCACGACTCGACGACACTCCACTCCACTCCAAGAACTTGACACGAACGAGCTGTTTAACCGCAAGCCGCCCCCATGTATCTAATACCCGGGAGTTGCAAGGACATTTACATAATATCAGAATTTATTATACTCTTCTATATATACTCCGAAAGTTGGTTTCTCACGCCGCTACACAAGATTGCAGCCTTATCGCAGCTCTCGACATATTGACACGACAGTTCTCGTGTCCCGAACTCTTCAAATCTCTCCTGATTCTGTATGATGATGGCCTGACGCTGTTCAACGATAAGGGAGGGTTGGTTATAATATTCGTGGGGAAAAGCTCCACAGCCGTCAGTTGCCATTCAAAGATACTTATAGTTATAGCGCAAACACATCACCGAAAGGTCGGCTTTAGTTCTTTTGAAAACACAGTGATAGGAAAGTTCACAAAAGGCGTGACACGGTCTTTAGGTTTACAATAAACAACTTGGTCCTGGGAAATTAAAGTGACACGACTAATAATAAATAATAAATGCCCATGCGTCTGAAATCACAGCCATGTTAAATCACTTTGAAGCTCTCGCAAACGCATTCGTATGTATCCACGTCTGCGTGTGTGTGCACGCTTGTGGGATGTGAGACAGACAGACAGACAGACAGACAGACAGACAGACAGACAGACAGACAGACAGACAGACAGACAGACAGACAGACAGACAGA
>NW_004798326.1:189462-191219 GCF_000002075.1 Aplysia californica
GCGTTACCGACAGAAAGCCGTCGAGAGGGAGATAAATTGGCAAGCAGGCAGACAGACAGACAGACAGACAGACAGACAGACAGACAGACAGACAGACAGGGAGAGAGAGAGAGAGAGAGAAAGAGAGAGAGAGACGCAAGAAAGAATGAAGAAAGGGAGGCGGGTTGAGAGGGTTGGGTGGGGTTGAGAAAAAGAGGGACCTTTATCAAAGGAAAGGGGCGGGGAGGCAGGAGAGGACATCGACAATAGAAAATGTACAAGCCAGGACAGAGGTGTAAAGATAACGTAACAGGTTACAAAACAATCATCGATTTTCCTTGATAGTGTTGAGCCTTCAGCCGCACACAAAAACCCTCTCGCTTTACAGCGCCAACTGCAAAGCACATTACTTTATGTACTCAACAGTTTTCTTTTTAAATTTCAGATTAAACGAAAGGAAAAAAAAACAACTCCTTTATGAACACCAGCAGTTGCGAATGGCAAGAACTGAATGGTGACTTTTTCCGAGTGGTGCACGACATGTAAAAGATAGATAAGTGAACATTTCTTGTTGTTTCGTTTGGGGTTTTTTTTCCACGTCAAACACACACGTTTTGTATAAATAAAACGTCAAACAAAACACGTTTTGTATAAATAAAACATCAAACAAAACACGTTTTGTATAAATAAAACATCAAAGTTTGTATAAAAACAAATGCGCATGGTTTAGTATTCATTGCAGTTTTGGGGAGAGTCGAGAGACAAAAACATTGTCATTCGGAACATTAAAATTTCAATGCACCACCAGCACTCGCTGCAAATGGCGTTTTATAGCACGCTCTGGTCTAATGATCCACACGCACCAACACGACAACACATAAAAATAAATTGACACGTCCTTAGCATAAAGCAAACACTACCAGCTGTCGGCAGAGAACCGCCAATAAAAATGAACAAAGAGGTCTACAGGAAAATACAGTACCTACAACAATATTTTCCTGCGCACCCTGCCAATCCTGCCAATTTTATCTTCCATAAATTGAAATGCCAAGAGAAGTCCGATAATACGAGAAAACCTCTCTTCAATACAACGGCTGCCTTTGTAATTTTTCCGCACATATGTGCCCGACTCGTACTCAAATTCCACAAATCCTTCACATTTGTAGAATCGTCAAACTGGGCAGGAAAATGAAACGCGAACACTTTTTTTCCGTGACGGTAAGTCAACCGGGTAATTCCAAGCATAAGCGGCACACCTCCACTTGGAGCTGGGGAGCACTGGCGTGCAATAAAGCAAACTGGCGAAAGGTCCTTCTCAGCTGAGGAGGGTGGTCGGTATGTACAACAGCGTACAAACACCCGATTGTCTTCCCCTCGGCCGCTGAAATGGAAAACCCGTCGAATACCCCCGCGTTGCTTACATAAGCCACAAAAGATTTCTCCTCTTCCCCCCAGTGTCTGGAGATTTGGCGAGGATATGGGCCTAAGCCGCCGGGGGATCTCGACTCCGGGGGATTTGCCAAGTTGTGATAGGCAAAAACCGTGGAGAGGGGGAAAAAACCATCATAGAGTCACGGTGTCTTATTATGCGTGGACGCGAGAGAGTATGGTGAACTGGAAGAGTGGTACACGGCGGGAAAGACTCAGGGTTGGTTAATCGAATCTGACGGCAGTTAAGGACAGAGGAAATCGTTAGCAGTCCGGTCTCGGAAGCCAAAGGTGAAGTTAGTCAGTGGGCGGGCGTGTGTGTGTGTGTGTGTGTGTGTGTGTGTGTGTGT
>NW_004798326.1:191462-192514 GCF_000002075.1 Aplysia californica
CGGGGGGCGCAAGTGGGCAGACAGACGGGAGGGGGGAAAGCGGGAGAGAGGACGAGACAGACATAATGATGACGACAACGACAACGATCACGACGATGGTAACACTTGAGGATGAGAAAGAAGACAAAGTAAGAAAATAACTCCCACAAAGAAAAAAGTAACCCTAAACAACGTTCGACTTGACACGCCTACCAAGGGGTTAATTTCTTCCAGGCTGAGCCACCACCAGTAACAGGCTCCCGGCACCCAGGTCTCTCAAACACACAGGTCTCTCAAACACACCCGCCATTCTCTCCTAGCTCTGCTATATAACTAGCGGAAACGCTTCCACTTCACGATAATGGGATTCCGTTGGCACGGATCGCGGGGATAGAGATGGGGAAAAGCTGATTAGATAGAGCCAGACAAGACACACCGTCCGCCACCACCACAGAGGCCTTCCTGTGCCATCTCCGACTCGGAAAAATTCCCTGGTTGCACGTGGCAAGTGACAGAAAAGGTTGTCTCGGAGCTCCGTAATGGAAAGAGTAAACAGGAAGATTTATTATCTCGGCTTCAGATCTACACAGAGCCTCTAATTCCAGAAGGCCAGAAATGACAAAGACATGCAGATGACGGTACGGGAAACCAACACAATCGTTTCTTTCCCTCCCTAGAAATGACAAAGACATGCAGATGACGGTATGGGAAACCAACACAATCGTTTCTTTCCCTCCCTCTGCATTGTCAGGTTCGTCTCAACAAAAACTCAAATAAAAAAACAAAACAACAAAAACCAAGATAATTCTACCACAATTATGAGACTGGCAAAGAAAAGTTTTATCAAAATTACCATTCATTATTTCACAATTACGTTTCTAAACAGACGATTTTCGTCACTATTGTACTGACTACCAGACCTTTGCCAAAAGTCACTTTTCTGCTTTTCTTGGGGGGAAAAGTTGGAACGGTAAAATAAAACAAAACAAAACAAAAAACCAAACGAATAAGAGCTTCACGAGACATGAGTCAAAACGTCTTTACAAAAAAAAAAAAAAAAAAAAAAAAAGGGG
>NW_004798326.1:192614-194708 GCF_000002075.1 Aplysia californica
GAGAGAGAGAGAGAGAGAGAGAGAGAGAGAGAGACCCAAAAAAAAGAAAGAATAACCAAACCGTGTCGAGACGAAGCTGTTTTTCCCATTCACACAGAGATGTTTTGACTTTTTCAAGTGGGGTTTATCGACAGACATGTGCGAGATGCAATTTCTAAGGCATAACACGGAGTCCTTCGAAAGAAGCTCTGAATCGGAGAAGAATATATATTTTTTTATAATCAGAAAAAAAGGAGAAACATTAATTTAATGGCCACATAATCTCGAACTTCGAACTTCAAACTTAACGTGAGCTGGTCATATCTGATACAGAAGCAGCGTAACTTTTAAGACAATCACAACTAAACACGAACGGAACAGATGCACGTCTATACGTAGAGAGACACATATTTTGTAAAAGTGTTTAACGCGCTCATCAACACAATTTTGATCATTTGGGAGCTAGGCAATCCTACCAACTTTCAATCTCTTAATCGACACTAACCAAACCGAGGTGGCTCTCGTGGCCAAGGGGTTAAGGTGTCGGCCTCTCATTCAAAGGTCCCGGGTTCGAATCCGGGTAGCGACCGAACATTTTTCTACTCTAAATTTGTCTCCTTTCACCTCATTTCCTGCTCTCTAGCAATGTTCTGTTGTCTGATTTCGTCTCCTCTTTCAGCCCCCACCACCTCACCTCCTTTGCCCCTTCCTCTGGGCTCCTGATTCTTTCTGCAGCCTTTCTACTGCTACTCCTTGGCTTCTTCTTACTGCTGTCTTTCAGCCACACCCCTGATCTTCTGGAAGGAAAGATCTACACCTACCCTCTCGGACAACAGCGAAAAATCTCGGAGGGTCTGTGTGCAAGTTGCGCACGTTAAAGATCCCTTGGTGGTCTAAATCGATAGAGTAGGCTTCGGCCGCCACCCGGGCAAAATTCCAAATTTCCTACCAACTGAAAATATTAGGTGTGTCCCGCGCGCTCATATGACCTAAATGCAGTTGCGAGCGCCGTAAAACACTTTACAAAAACAAACAAACAAACGAAACCGAGAGAAACGGACGCGCGTGAAAGGCTCACTGCTGCACCAAGAACAAACGCAACGACATCAACGCTCAAACTCAAACATCTCAGTATCCTGGAAAACCCCCAAAGCCGGTGATATCCGCAGGAAGAAAGATAAAAATTCATTGATAACTGAGAAGACGGAATGGCTGTTTCGGCATGTATAAACCATCTCCTCACCCCCGCTCCCGATGTGAATTCTTTCTTCCACCAGACAGATAGGCTGGCTATTGTGGAGTTGTGAGCGCGGAGAAAGTCGTAAACGCGCAGATAAGCACCCCAGGGGAGCCCGACATGGCACAGCTCGTGTGCGTGAGCTCTTCCAAAAATATTTATTATTTTTTAAAAATTATTTTAAAAACGACAAAAAAACCAAACACATCCATGATACTGTTTCGGGATGGCACATTGAGCGTAGCAAACTTTCCGTGTTTTCCATTTAACATTTAACATATTATGTGCTGAGTGTCAGCAAGATGAAAAGCCTTCCATCGTATCAAGAAGGTAAACAAATAAGCACACTGAGAGTTCTGAAGTAAGACTATTTTAAATAAAAGGTGTGGGGTACCGAAATAATAACGAGTGTAGGTGTTGTTAATGCAGGGGTTACAGGGAGAGGGGGGTGGGGGCGCAACTTCGAAATTATGATGTGTGTAAAACTAGCAAATTGTCACCAAGTGTTCGATCTCTGAACATAAAGAGCCAAATAATAACATTTGAAATCGAACACAATCAAATGGCCCCCAGAAGAGAATATGTGCACATGTCATAAACCTAAACCGGTCAACAGACTGCAAAGAAGACGAAGGCACAATCCACTAAACTAAAGAAGACGAAACTGTTCCTACCATAATGTCATGTATATATATCATACACATAAAAAAAGCAAATCCGTCCATTAACCATACTAGACATCTAGATCGAGATCTCGCAGGTCAAAAAGTTGTCAAATCGTCGTAAAGCTGTCCCTTCGTTACGCTCCTAGTGTGTGTGTGTGTGTGTGTGTGTGTGTGTGTGTGTGTGTGTGTGTGTGAGAGAGAGAGAGTGTGTGT
>NW_004798326.1:200074-202806 GCF_000002075.1 Aplysia californica
CAAACACACACACACACACACACACACACACACACACACACACACACACACACGCACACACACACACGCACACACACACAGAGGTCTTCTCAGCAGAACAAAAAAGGCAATCAGTAAAGACACCAGGTTTACAAGAGTAGAATCTACACATCTTCTTCCCAAACTACAGAAACCCACCACACCTTTGTAATTAACATAAAAATATCGAGAAACCTTTCGTTTAACCACAGCTGTGTATCAGGCAAAATGACGTAAGCAAATATTTAAGGAAGGAGTAAGTAGATAATGGTTTGCTTACACAATCACATAATAAAACCATCAAATTACCAAAATGTTCACAAGCGTACTACCATCAAATTACCAAAATGTTCACAAGCGTACTTATAATCCACAGCACAGAAATCCGAAGAAGAAATATTCACATCTTTATCTCACAAACCAAACGAACCGTCAGTAGATCTACCCGCACAAGAAGGATGCGAACTCGCTCTATTGATGAAAGGGACTGGTTTCTCCTATTAACACTGGCAACACATGGCTCAAACAAACCACACCACTGCTAGCTTCTCCCGACTGACAAAAGTCGTAGGGGGCTCACGCACCCTCGCGCGAGGAAATCCCATCACACAACACTGAAGAAGAAGAAGGCAGAGATCAGCAGTAGCAGCAGCAGCAGCAGCGGCAAAAGTAGCGAACTCTATGTAGTGGAGGTAGCAGTGGTAGAGGTGGTGGTGGTGGTGGCGGCGGTAGCAGGGGTAAATCCACAGTGTGTGACGTGGAGGAGAAGACGGTCTGAGCCGCTGAGAAGAGGGTGAGAGAGAGAGGGGGTGAGAGAGAGAGAGAGAGAGCGCGGGGCGTGAGAAGTGAGAGGCCGCGCAAGGAAAGGGAAAACAGCACAACCCAGTCAGTCAGCTCGAGATAGTCAATTCTTCTCCTTTCCCCCCTTCGGCAAAGTAGATCTAGATTCTAGATGTAGCTGTAGTTACAATAACTGTTGCAGCGTGACTGCACGCCGCGCTAGTTTTAAAGCTGTCCTCTCCGCCATGAAAGGAGACTGATAGAGAGAGGTGATAGTACTGTTTGCCCACACGGCGGCTGAAATCCGAGATTACGAAAAACCGCCAACATGCCAAATCAATAATAAAATGCACGCCACTCAGCGATTGACAACACTGTAATCCGGGAGAAAGGAGTTCCCCATTATTAAAAGCCAGCATTATCCTGTCCAGATTTTTCTTCGTCGAAAACAAGCTCTTAAAAAAATAGCCATGATAGCATTCACCAGCATTATCCAGCCTGGATTTTTTTTTTAAAAGCAAGCTACAACAGGCGAAAGAAAAAAGGAGCCATAACGATGGCCGCTGCTCTAGCGCTGCCCGCTAGCGCCACACACAACGCGTTCAGGTAGGTGGCTGTGATGTGAGATTGCAGTGGGAGAGAGAGAGAGAGAGAGAGAGAGAGAGAGAGAGAGAGAGAGAGAGAGAGAGAGAGAGAGAGAGACTCCTCATCACGAGGGTGACGACATCGCTGCTTCTCTTGTCCTGATAGGAGACGTTTCAAGCTGACAGTTGACAAAGAGGGCGTTAAAAAAAAGAGCAGTTACAAACAAGGCTTTTCTTTTCTCTTTCTTTAGCATCTTCTGTTTGTTTTAGTAGAGGTTTTACGGCGCTCGCAACTGCATAAGGTCATATGAGCGCCAGAAGATTAGAGGTGTTACAAGAGAGTAACAAATATAAAAAAGAAAGAGGGGAGATAAGGACGATATATGTTTGATAGGAAAGAAAAAGCACACCACACCAGAGCACCCGCCAACCACCCAATTTAGTATCTTTAACGCAGGTGTTTTTACGCTCCCATCGACACAGTTTAGGTCTATTAGGAGGCGGCTTCCGACCCTGCCTGTTAGGCCAACCCAGGCTGAGTGGGATCAGAGAGGGTTTACAGTAGTACTACTGTAAACTCTCTGGTGGGATAGGCCTACAACATCCCATCAGAAAGACCGAGATACTCGATCAAAATGTATCCACACACGGCGATAGACCTCGGGCCTCGTGCTTGTTAAAGCGATGTGCCTCATCACTACACCACAGACACCAGTGTTGAGTAATCCTTAGTTTAGTTTTAGTAAGTGTGTTACGGCACATGCAACACAATAAGGTCATATAAATAAGTGCCCAAGATTTGAGGTGTTACAAGAGAGTGACAAAACACAAAAAGGAGGAGGGGAGATAAAGACGGTAGACGTTTGATAGGGAAAAAGAAGCAAACCACACCAGAGCACTCGCCAACCACCGACATTGAGTACCCCCGACAGAAGATGGGTAAATTTAATTCGAAATGAAAAGACTTAATTCAAAACTTAAGACAGAAAAGAAATGCACATAATTTGCTTACGTTCCAGTCCATTTTTCTGCACAAAAGTAACAACTAAACAGGAAAACTAACAAGACGAAACCGTTAAAACAGCCCAATGCCCACAAACTTCCTTTCATACGGCCCTAGGCTAGCTTGCCTTCATACGGCTCAACTAAGGGGGAACTAAAAACGATAACAGGATGCCATGTTAATGTCGACTAGCAAAACCACAATATCACAGCATTCATCTTGTCATGTGTGCCGGTTTAGGAAAGACTATCAGCACAAGAATCTCAGTTTCCCTTCATCATACCCGCCGAACCCCTTTCTTTTATGCTCAACGCATTCGTAAAATAAACATAATTACGCTCCCCCCC
>NW_004798326.1:205049-206401 GCF_000002075.1 Aplysia californica
AGGGAGGGGAAGGGGAGGGGCGGGTGCGAGCGAGGCAGATCATCCTATAAACGCACCACCACCCCTAGGGGTATAAACAGTTCCCCTCACGATCAGAGGCAACACGAGAAGAATGGCGTTATGACAGCATATGTGATGCAGCGTGGTGGAATCAGGCTCTCGTCAAAATAATCAGAGTGAAGAGACTTGCATTTTTCCGCAGGTTTGTGAATTTGTATAAAAATTTTGTTTTTCGGCTCAACACCTTTCATGTCCATTAAAGAACTCATTTCTGTTCTGAAAAAAAAAAAAAAACCAACGTTGATTAAAGGCACAAAAAATGTAAATTTTCTGTTACCACGGACTCTTAAGCTAAGGAAATAACTAATCTTTGGCGGCCATTTTCTCACTAATTTTACCTCTGAAAACAGTTGACCCCCACCTCCGACATTCACAAATATCTCGACTTGTATTCAAGATAAATGGATACATTTTTCAGTCAAATAAAGACAAGTGAACAAGCTTTAAGAAGATACCAATAACTCTACATGCCCAAAAATTGATGAGAGCTTGATTCCATCACGCTGCCTCACATATCTCTATCGCTAGCTGTTCAGAAGAGTAGAGATATTCACTTAACTAACACTAAACACCGCCTCCACAAGGCAGCACCTCCTGAACACGGCTCACGTAGGCTCGTCGTAAGACAGACTGGCAGTCTGTTGTTCGTTTTCAAAAAGCATTTTACGGCACTTGTAACACAATAACTTGAATAAGGTCATATAAGTGCCGAAGATTAGAGGTGTTACAGAAGAGTAACATAAGTTTTAGTAAGAGTTTTAAGGCACTTGCAACACAATAAGAGCATATAGGTGCCGAAGATAAGAGGTGTTACAAGAGAGTAACAATCACAAAAAAGAAGGAAGGCAGGGGAGATAGAGACGATATATTTTTTATAGGAAAGATGGAGCAAACCACACCAGAGCAC
Organism: Aplysia californica; assembly: GCF_000002075.1. Taxonomy (NCBI): domain Eukaryota; kingdom Metazoa; phylum Mollusca; class Gastropoda; order Aplysiida; family Aplysiidae; genus Aplysia; species Aplysia californica. The sequence continues at coordinate 206,017 of NW_004798326.1, forward strand.
CCGCCAACCACCCACTTAGTTGGGTAAAATAAGTGCCGAAAATTAAAGAAGATAAACGAAAGTAACAGAAACAAAAAGAAGATAAGAGTTAATGACGATAGAAGCTTGTTAGGAAAGGAGCAAACCACACCAGATCACCCGCCAACCACCCACCGTCTGTGGTTCACACACAGCACAACAAGTAGGCTCATCACAAGAAGGGGTGGACACTGGACACTAATCCCCCACAGCAGATTCGTATCATGGCCACGACCGCACTGTCCAGATAGCCGACCGTGTCATTATTCATTTCCGTGAAGCCAAGTCAGCGTGAATGGCTTTTCTGGGTCACACCGAATATACACACACACAGAGAGACAAACAAACACACACACACACACACACA
>NW_004798326.1:206690-207727 GCF_000002075.1 Aplysia californica
CACACACACACACACACACACACACACGCGCGCGCGCGCGCGCAAAGTATGAATACATTTAATTTCTAAGTCAGCGCAGAGAAACCAGAACAAGACTATCGGTGTCACAGCATTTTAAAAAAATGTTTTAAAAATCTTGACCTGTATCGTACCCAGACAGCCCCTCCCAACGTTGCATAATTATGAAATCTGAACATCGTTCAAACCAACCGATGTGGGAGGTTGGCGGGTGCTCTGGTGGGGTTTGCTTCTTCTTTCCTATGAAACATCTATCGCCCTTATCTCCCCCTCTTCTTTTTTATGTTCGCTACTCTTTTGCAACACCTCTAATCTTCTGGCGCTCATAATAATGACCTTATGCAGTTGCGAGCGCCGTAAAACCTCTACTAAAACTAAACCACCCTATCCTATCCTTCTGAAATGTAATCGCTGAGCGAGTGTTTGCATTCACAGCGAATCGGCACGTCAAACGAATATTATACTTCGTTGCCGGGAACATATTTGGACAGCAACAGCAAAAAACCACCAGATAAAAAGAGAAAGGATTTTTGGTAAATGGAATAACATGGACATCATAATAACAACCCTTTAAGGAAGAGAAAAGGCAAGATCAGCAGAGAGAAAAAGCACAGAGAAAGAAGAACAAAGTAGTAGTATGGGAAACAAAGGACATGACACACCAGACAGCAGATTAACATTTGGGAGTTCTCGTGGCCTAGAGGTGAAGGTGTTGGCCTCTCATTCAAAGGTCCCGGGTTCGAATACGGGTAGCGACATAACCATTTTCTTCTCTAAAATTGTCTCATTTCACATTCTTTCCTTCTCTCTTGCAATATTCTGTCGTCAGCTTTCGTCTCTACTTTCTTCCCCCACCACCTCACCTCCTTTGCCCCCTCCTCTGGGCTCCGGACTCTTTCTGCAGCCTTTCTACTGCTACTCATTGGCTCCTCCTTACTGCTGTCTTTCTGCCACACCCCTGATCTTCTGGTAGGAAAGACCTACACTTAGCCTTCTCGGACAAGGGCGAAAAATCTCGG
>NW_004798326.1:209336-210675 GCF_000002075.1 Aplysia californica
TGTGTGTGTTTGTGATTGTCTCTCTCTCCTGTTTGCCATACACGAGAAACAGACTGATGCGAAAATAATTTGGAGCTCAAAGTAAGTAGAAACGGGAAAAAATATAGGACAAAAAATTAAAATACCATAAGAAAAGAAGCACAGGCCAGGGAAGAAAAGGAGGTCGACAACAGCCTACTTGTTTCCTAAATGGCAACGAAAATTTTACCTGTTCTTATATTTTAAAAAAGTCTGCGCAGACAAATACAAAGATAAGATAAGACAAGAGATAAGATAAGATAAGATAGTACTTTATTATCCAAGAGGGACATTTTCCTTGGCTGTACAGGACCGTAAAAACACATGCAGGTATACAAAAAAAATGAAATCATTACTCTCATTAAAATTCAATATGAAAGGAGAAGTAAAGCTGACAAAATGTAGATTTACATCAAATGCATCATTCAACCACAGGCAGGAATTTCAATACTAGACCTTTGGAGTTATATACAGATATATACTCTATAAGAGCAACACACATCTATGCTCATTCTGACAAAAGCCTTATGTTAGATGGTAAAAAACTTCTTTTATATCTTTCTTTCTTTCTTTTTGAAGGTACATAATCTGCCGCTGCGTGATCTTAGAATTTCCCAAAGATACCTTTGTTCCAGATTTCTTTGAGTACCATGCTCATTCAGATACAGAAAAAAGGTGGTCCTCGAGGTCTAGAGGCACGATGTTCGCCTCTCATTCAAAAGGTTCCGGGTTCGAAACCTGACAGCGACAGAAATTGTTCTTCTTTCACCTTCTTTAGTACACTCTGAACTCCGATCAAGAGTTCTGTTGTCTGCTTTCGCTTTCGTCTGCACTTTCTACCCCCCCCCCCCCCCCCCATGTGTTCCCTTCCTCTGGGATCCTGACTCTTTCTACAGCTGCTCCTGGATCCTTCTTACAGCTGTCTTTCAGCCACAACCCTGATCTTAGGGTACATAAAATCTAACACTTAGCCTCCTCGGATAAGGGCAAAAAAACTCGGAGATCTCGTGTGCAAGATGAGCACGTTAAAGATCCGTCGGTGGTTCTAAAATCGATAAGAATAGGCTTCGGCAGCCACCTGACCAAAGTCAAAAACAATTCCTACTTAACTGAATCAAAGGTAAAGCAGCTGGTCCACAGTGAACACAGCCGGCTGTCAAACAACTTCAGAGAAAGATTTTTATTGCCATGCTAGGCTCAAACCCCAACCTTACGAACACGGAATAACAAGCTCGCAACCATGTTGTCTCGACCGACGATAATAATGAGATAAATAAACTATAGTCGGGAAACTGATATATAGGCGTGTCTGGGGAAAAAA
>NW_004798327.1:0-1281 GCF_000002075.1 Aplysia californica
TAATTGTGTCTATCTATCTATCTATCTATCTATCTATCTATCTATCTATCTATCTATCTATCTATCTATCTATCTATCTATCTATCTATCTATCTACCAACCGTCTATCTATTCTAACGTAAAAACTTTTGACCAGCGCATGTGGTGTAGTGGTTAGGCGCTTGGCTTTCGCATGCAGGAGATAAGAATGTGATATCCCGAGTGGGACGAATTTTTCGCGAGCATCTCGGTCTTTCTGCTGGTCTGTTGTATCTGTCCCCGTGGTTTTATGCACCCCGCATAATTTACCCAAATTTGATTTTTTTTTTAATTGATTTTTTTTTTGGGGGGGGGCATAATTTCTGATTATTTTCCTTTATCATTTTTCTTTAATTAAAAAAACAAAACAGAATCGCATAATTTCACATTTTTGGGCCCAGTTTGCATAATTTCAGATTTTTCTTGCATAAAACAACGGAGACAGTTGTATCCCTCTCAGCTCAGGTTGGCCCTGACGACAGACAGGGTCCGAAGCTACATGCCAAATGATCTAAATTGTGTGGATGATGACGTAAAAACACCTACGTTTAAAAGTTTAAGAACACTTTTGTTTGATTTGCTTGATTATGTTTGATTTTTCAGTTGAAGTTAATTTGGGTAGTTTTGCCCAAACTGGCCTGATGACATTGGGAGACAATGCACGAACTCAAAAGCCCCCAAATATAGTTGAGCTGGTCCCACTGAAGAAACCAAAAAAGTTTGACCTTAAATCTTTCGTGTAGCAAATGACGGGTTCTGCCCTTGTAGGAGGACTAGTAAATAAAAGAACAACGTAGTGATGTGGAACGTATTGCTAGTAAAGTAAGTGTATGGGTTTCACGCCCATTTTAACTATGTTAGTTTATTTAAGAGGTGGGACCTCTGAATCTAACGTCAGTTTCCGATAGAATAGAGTCAAACCGGTTGAGAGCCTTCATAAGTCCACAAAACAACTCAAGTTCAAGAACGCCCTGTCTACGATTCGCTCCAGGGCCATCCGCTCCGTAGTTCAGCATGATACCAACTGAGCACCATAGTGTCCAGGTATTGGTACAAAATAATTAAACTATGGAAGCTGCAGGAGGCTTGTGGCATGATCAAAGAAGCCTTCCCCCTAAACGATCTAAATAATGTCTTTAAGGGGGGTAAAACACCTGCAGCGATGTTGTATAAGATTCTGAAAAGAATAAGTGTTTATTTCAACCCATCATTAATAAAATAGCTACAAGAGTATTTCTTTCCTAACATCACTACGACCAAAAC
>NW_004798327.1:1948-3047 GCF_000002075.1 Aplysia californica
TTAACCCTATCCGTACGCCCTGGGTTCATTTTGTATCCCCGGGGTTGTATTCTTCACTTTTTATAATACTTCTATTCTAGTGCGAAGATCTCTTTGAAAATTTCAGTATTTCTCAAAAAATCATTTTGACAGACTGCTGTGCAAAGCGTACGGATCGGATTAACGAGTAAATTTCCTCTTTGGAAAGTGGTAGCACAAAGTTCCCTGACTCGAATGGATACGATTGTAAAACACGACGTGCGGATAATCAAATAGATATATTCAGTAGTGTGACGACACCAAGGCCTATCTACGTACTTTTTAAAAAATTGTTTACCAATATGAGGCAGCGTTGTAAAATCACGGGCTCGTCAAAATAATGAAAGTGAAAAAACTGGCATTTTTCCGTAGGTTTGAGAATCTGTGTCCAATATTTGTGTGTGTGTTTTGTTGTTTTTTGTTGTGTGTTTTGGTTTGTTGTTGGGTTGTTGTTGTTTTTTGTTGTTTTTTTGGCGCATCACCCTTCATGCCTATTAAAGAAAATATTCATGTGTGTATTTTACTGAAAGACGTTTATTAAGGGTTCAAAAAAATGTAAATTTGTCGTTTCCATGGACTCTCAAGCTACATGCCAAGAAATAACTTAACTTTGGAGGCCATTTTCTCGCTAATTTTACCTCTGAAACCAGGCGACCCCCATCTCCTTTAATTGCCAATATCTCGGCTTGAATCCAAGATGAATGGATATTTTTTTCATCAAAAGCAAAATAAATTAACCAATAACTCCACACGCCCAAAATTGAACAGCGCCTGATCCCACCTCATCGTGACACATGATATTATAATATAATGAGGCAGCGTGGTGGAATCAGGCTCTCGTCTATTTTTGAGCATGTAGAGTTATTGGTATCATCTTAAAGCGTGTTCACCTGTCTTTATTTGGATGAAATAAATATCCTTTTATCTTGAATACAAGTCGAGATATTTGCGAAAGAAGGAGGTGGGGGGCCAAAAAAATGGTATGGGTTTAACGCCCCTATCAACACTAATAGGTTATTTAAGGGGCGGGACCTCCTAGTTTAACGTCCGTCTCCGATAGGACCGAGCTAAGTGGGAAGTT
>NW_004798327.1:5447-6866 GCF_000002075.1 Aplysia californica
AAAACATCTGTATTGAATCAAAAAGAAAAAAGCCTACATTACAAATTTTTAAACACCAGTATTACATTTAAATAGAAAAAACACCTATATTACATTTAAAACACCTGTATTCTACAAAAAAGAAAAGCACCTATTTTGCACTTTTAAACATCTATATTATATAAAACGAAAAACACCTATATTGCATTTTAAAACATTTATATAGCATAAAAAGAAAAACACCTAAATTACATTTAACACCGGTATTAAATTTAAAAAGAAAAACACCTATATTGCACTTTTTAAACACCTATATCAAATTAAAGAGATAAAGAGCTACTTTTCATTTTTGAAAACCTGTATTACATCCAAAAAAAACCCACTTATCTTACAGTTTTAAAACACCTTCTTTGCATTTAAGTTTTAACAAACACCGGTGTTACATTAATTTTAACACCCAAGTACCCACGCTTGCACTACCTCCGGGCAGGAGAAGATTAGCACCAAGCCATACATCTCTCAAACCAACGTTTTAGAAAGAAAAAACCCACCTGTATAACATTTTTTAAAATACCTACGTCACATTTTTAAACACCTGTATTACATTTTGTAAAACATATATTTTCCTTTTTTTTTAAGACATCGCATTTTAGAAAAAGCTGCTGTATTACATTTTAAAAGACATTCGTATTGCATTATTTAAAATACCTACTTCACATTTTTGAAAACACCTGTACTACATTTTAAAGGACATCTATAATACATTTTTTTAAATACCTACATGACATTTTTTTAAAAACCACATGTAGTACATTTTAAAAGATATCTACATTACATTTTTTCTAATACCTTTATTACATTTTTAAAAATACCTGTACTACAAATTTATATTACTTTTTTTAAATGCCTACATCATATTTTTTTAAACACTAGTATTAGTTTTGAAAAGACATCTATATTTTTTTATATACCTGTATCACATTTTTTAAGAACACCTGTATTATATTTTAAAAGACATCTATATTATATTTTGTTTTAAATACCTACATCACATTTTAAAAACCCACCTGTAGTACATTTTAAAAGATATCTATATTTCTTCCTTTTTTTTAATACCTGTATCACACACCACCCCCCAGGTCAGGAGAAGATAAACACCAAGCTGTGCAAGTCTCGTTAACGTTTTAGAAAAAAAAACCCACCTATGTTACACTTTTAAAAGATACCTAAATCACATTTTTTAATGCCTGTATAACACACATCATCCAGGTCAGGAGAAGATGAGCACAAAGCCATGCACCGGTCGACTCATCAACTGTTTCCAGTCGCCCTGCGTCGCTGCTTCATGTGCTTCTTACTCGGCTGCTGAATGCAGGTACGTACAGGAAAGAGGGGGAGGAGAGGGAGGAGAGAGAGAGGGGGGAGGGAGAGAAGGGAGGG
>NW_004798327.1:8457-10957 GCF_000002075.1 Aplysia californica
GGGCAGCTTGAGCTATTTGATAATATTGCAACCACTTTTCTCCAGTCGTTGGTGGTGATGAAAAGTTTTGGTTTTTGTTTTTCCGTCCGTCACCTTCCTTGTTAATACATGTATTGTTGTTTTGGATGCTGTCTATGGTGTTACTGTTATGTTCTTTTTTCAAAATTCTCCTCCTCTTTAATGTATTTACTGTTGTTGCTATTGCAGCTGATGTTGCTGTTGTTTTCATTCAGGGTAAATTTATTTAGGATTCTTTTTTGTTGTTGCCGTTTCTATAGTCGCTGTTGATTTTTTTTTTTTTTTGCGATGCTCAAGTTAACTAAGCTGCAATCAAAACGATATACCGTAGACTGTAACGACCGACATCAAGGATGGCAATAAAAAAAACAGGTGGTACTATTTTGTACAGCGCAAATTCCTGCTCCAAAGCCTACAAGTTCTATGCTCTTTACAAACTATAATATTACCCCGGCAGACCTGATAGCATTCTGAAACAATCTCAACTTCCTGGGAAGCGTACAGCTTAATTAAGCTTCAATTTAATTTGCGCTTAAACAATACATGTAACAATGAATACTTACTACTTCACATTCTAATCCTCAAGGATGACAATAATACTAACCGATATCACTATTTTGTACAGCGCAAACTGCAGAATTCCCGCTCTACAGCAAGCTCAATGCGCTTTATTATCGTATCTATTTATTACCTCAGAAGACCTGGCAGCATTCTGAAACAATCTCAACTTCCTGAGAAGCACATAGCGCAAGCTTCCATTCCATAATATGCGCTAAAACAACAATGTATACTACGTCACATTTCAATTGCTGCATTTTCTTTCCTCATCCTTACTATCGTCAATTTTCCTCTACCTCTTTTGTATGTTTGTCACTCTCTTGGAACTGCTATTTCCGGGGTGCCTTAATAGTCGAAGCAGACTTTGTACTGTTAACGCTAAAGAGGTGAGCAGAGTAAGCCTAACTCACCCGTTTGGACTTCTCTGTAGACATCCACCCCTTGGCGCTCATATGACCTTATGCAGTTGAGAGCGCCGTAAAAGCTTATTAACTCTTTCTGGACGTATCACCGATATATCGGCTATGATAGGGTGCCTCAGTATTCTTTCGTGTTAACATGATCCGTCATTTATAATTACTTTTTATTACTTATCGAAAACTTGGAAAGGATTTAGGCAACGAAAACATCTAGTTTCACTTTGTAAAAGCGTCGGTTTGGCGAAAAAACGGGTGAATTAATTCTTGCGATCTCGCATCAACAAAACGATGTAACCGACTCAGTAGAAATATCATAACTCAAAGAAAAATTGGAATATTACTTTCAAATGAAAAGCTGAGCATTCAGAAATTTATGGATTATGCTCTTGGCATGTATATTATAAGATAGCTATGCTGATTTGCTTTCACATGTTTGGTGAAAGTAATTTTTTCCGTCAAAATTTTTGTTTTTCATCACCATCGCCATTTCTAACCCTTATAATGAATACTTATGTTCAAAATTAATCCTTATTTGTTTCATGTTGGAATGTATGTCTTATTCAATTTCCTTCAATTTGATATATCATAATAATATGTTACGTTTTGAGTAATGGTTATGCTTACATGAAATTATTTTGTATAGCACCTGTATAACCAAATTGAGCCACAATTTAATTACGTTGATTTAATTAGACTCCCAAAAAAAATTACGTTTTTTTACGTTTGGAAAGAGTTAAAACAAAGCAAAACCTTTCAATCCCCTCAGCCCCGGCAAGGACCGACGACTGCGCCGACCGACCCATCCGCTGTCTGATGAACCCGTGTGACGGCCAAACCTGCGAGAATTACCCAGATGCACGGTGCACGTAAGTGCTGTACAAGTACAAGGAGTTTAGAACTAATGGTGCTGTATGGTGTACACAGAGGTGTCACGAAGTGGCGGAATCAGGCGCGCGGCTTCAGTTTTTTAACCCTTCCAGCCCCAGCCATTTTTGTGCGTTCTCTAACCCCAGTCCCAGCCAATACAGCCGTACTTCATAAAAAGAGGCATGCATTCTAAAAAGTGAAGTTAGTATCTTTGTAATGCGGTTTAGATAATAACATATAACAATGTTTAAAGGTAAATGAACTAATATTATGACAATTAAAATTTAATTAGGTTCATTAATTTATTTTAATGCGCAAATTCAGTACCCTCAAAAACTGAGAATAATACGCTCTTGGGACGGAAGGAGGTACAATTATACGCATATGGGGCGGGAAGGGTTAAAATATAAAGTATAGGTATATGTTTAATACCCCTATCAACACTGTTAGCATATTTAAGAAGCGGGACCTCCAAGTTGAACGTCTATCGCCAAAAAGGACCGAGCCATATACGGGAAATTCATGTACAGTGCATTTCCCAAGGACACAACATCGGACCGACCGAGCTGAGGCTCGAACCTCCGAACCAGCTATCTCACGATTACGAGTCCGATAGCCTAACCCCTAGGCCACCGACG
>NW_004798327.1:13457-15363 GCF_000002075.1 Aplysia californica
GCCTGCCTACCTACTGACCAAAAAAACGTTACCCACCGGAAAGCCTATAACTCTTTGGGTAAAGGGTTTTTTTGGTTGGTCACTAGTACCTATCCACCTACCCACCTACTTGTCTACCTACGTACCTACCTTTTTATCTACCTACTTACCTACCTATCTGCCTGCCTACCTACCTACCTACCTACCTACCTACTTACCTGCCTGCCTACCTACCTACTTACCTGCCTGCCTACCTACCTATCTGCCTACCTACCTACAGCTAACTACCTAGCTACTTACCTACCTCCCTACCTACCTACCTATCTATCTGTCTACCTACCTCATGAGATATTTTTTTCTGTCCCGTCGGTCAGTTACCGAAACTTAACACGTCACAAAAATTGCATAAAGTACGTTTCTTTTTTTTTTTATGACCGCATTTAATGTGATTCTTAATAACATCACACCCTTTAAATCTTCTGATCATTTAAAGATGAAAAAAATAACTAACATTGATTTACAATTACAGTGTTATCATTGTAAAAAAGTATACTCCAAATATTCCGTCAGTTACCCTGGAATAGCCTACCACTGACTTTCTGAAAACAATCATGTTCATAAAATCAGTTTTGTTTCAATGAACAGTTGAGAGACATGCTACTATACATAAAAATATACAGTGGCGTCCGAAAAAATGTGGAATGTGATTATATTGTCTCTGCGATGCACAATGTTTTATTACGATATTTTCCCACAACATAGAAAACAGAGCAGTCACAAATACCACGCAAAACTTGGACTTAACGTCACATGAGCTCAATAGTCTATTGTTTACGAGCCTTTTATTTTGTGTAGAATACCAGCCCATTTTGGACAAGAACTGTGTTAGTTAGATTTTAGCCATTATCATCTGTCTCTGAGAAACAGAGGCCACGAAACTGCTATAGTTCGGGGTGGCCTGGCGATAATGAATAAAAACCCCACTTGTGAGAATCAACGGATGTCCTCGTCTAGATGACTACATCGCGCAAGTGCTGGAACGTCACGTCGCATCCTTACTTTCCTCATGGTGTCATTTAAGTAGGCATGATTTTATAAAATTATACATGACAAAGCACCTTCCCACAGGGCTAACGCAATTAGACAACGTGTAAATACTCTATATGTTTTGCCAACAAAGTGAACATATTGCTCAGTTGATAAGGAAATACTGTACTTGCTTTGATGCTTCTTACACGGCAAGCTGTTGTGGAATGGATTTGAATAAAAATCGATACATGTACTTTGTGTGTCCAACTTTTGCATGGGTGACCGCTTGAATAAGACACAATGTGATCACGTGCTTGATATGGGGGTTTGGCAAAATTATTCAGGAGGAATTTCGCCTGTCCAGTCTTTCTTGATTCACCTCTTATGGCTTTTTGTTGTACGGCTGTTTGTTTTTGGACCTTGTTTTTCATGACTTCTTAGAGAGAGATTTTCAGCTGGGTTGAGGTCAGGAGGGCTATTTCTAGGATTAAAAATGTGACAATAATATGCGTACCGCTAAGGATTTCTCTTAATTGTATGAATTGCTTCGTGCCCAGGGATAACAACTGTGATGACTGCAGCGCTGAGTTTTGGATTGGCGATACGGAAGTGACTTCATCATGTGGAGACACTGGCCCCAAGATCTCATTCGGAGCGACTAGGAAAAGTAATAATTTTCTACAAATTTTGCATAGCCTACGCACACACTCATTCATGTGCGTATGCAGGCACTCACGCACAAATGCACGTATACATATCCATGTTCTTGACACCGTCCCCTACCCCACCTCTCTCTCTCTCTCTCTGTCTCTGTCTCTGTCTCTCTGTCTCTGTCTCTGTCTCTCTCTCTCTCTCTCTCTCTCTCTCTCTCTCTCTCTCTCCATCCCTACGCCCTCTC
>NW_004798327.1:16673-22935 GCF_000002075.1 Aplysia californica
TAATATACTAATGTGTTTTACTTCTAACTTAATACAATACATTTTGTCAGTCCTATAAATTCCCCTCCTTTTTCAATTTTCCATTGTCACCTTCAATTCTTTTTTCCTCATCTTTACTTGTACATAAGCCCGAAAAGGAGGGAGGGGTTCCGATCGGCCCATTATTCTACGACTTGGATCTTTGAAGACAATGCGAAATGCCTAAGTAATAGTTTCTATCCTTCTATACCTTCCATTCAAATCCAACAAATAACACTCACAATTTTACAATAAATCTATTGGCGAAACTGTCCGTTTAAATTATTATCCTATCTCAGCCCCACAGTTTGGAAGGGGGGGGGGGTAGTGGGGTACCTACACATTGTCTTTCTCATCTTTAGGTGATATCGACTACTTTTTGCTGCACGAATGAATGAAGTAAAGAAAGACATTAAATCGAAGTGCATCTACATGACAAAGGACCCTAATAAAACCTAATTATAATTGGCGAAACGCAGACACAAAACCCACGATTTAACAACAATTAATCTCCGATCAGAGGGTGCGGTGGCAGAGCGGTTAGTGCGCTCATCTTCGAAGCGGAAAATCCGGGTTCGAGCTTCGGTTCGGACCCGGATATTTTTTGTCCGCTTCTGCCCTCCCAGCAGTAACGGGTACCTGACTTCGAGTTGGGGAAGTAAAGGCGGCGTAGAAAGGAACTGGCCACTCTACCATTATTATGCCGAAGGCCCAGAAAGTTGTCTCACTAACAAGGCAATCCTCAATGTCCGAATCGGATGCGGGAACAAGTTTACTTTTAACCTCCGATCCTTAACCACTGATTAAGATAGGAGAAAGATGCAAACTGTCCCATCCTGCAAGAATCCTTGAATTCGGTCTGCAATGTTCTGTTTTGGTGGAACTCAGTTGCAGGGGGTTTGAACGCCTCCATAGACTCTATTTGAATCAATTTGGAGACAAGCAGCTTCGACTCTGAGCGGGCTGACTGAAACAGATACAACGTCTCAGCAGACAGACGAAGACACTCGATACAAATTTCCCCGGGTGGGAATCGAACTCACAAACTCCTGTCCCGTAAAAGCATTCCCGTGAAATGGGGGAAATACATGTAGATCAAAGCACGTGATGAACATGTAATAACAATAGATCGTCCGTCAATGTACATCCACGGAGGAGAATTTCTTGAAGAGGAATAGAAGATCAAATTTTAAGATGACCTGGGGCTCGCCAGGCGTAGCCAGAGAGACATTTCGGCACAGAAAAGTTTGTCACATTTTGAGAAATGAAAAGCTTCGTTTCCACGTATGGATATGTGTAGCTTCTGGCCTAGTGGGCTCTTCTCTTAGTTTCAGCAATTGTTCTTCTCTTGTCCAAAACGGCCCCTTTTTTCCTTGACAATGGATGACCGTCTTAATAGTAAACAGTCTTGACTGAAGTTGACTTTAGGCGAATCCCAAAGGGGGTATATTAACATCATGTTCTTATGCACAGCAGACTTGTAAATGGCCTGATTTATCAACGTCATGCTCATACTGTGCCGGAACAACATAGGGGGAACTGCTGTTTCTTTGTTCATCCTTACACTATCGTCATTTTTCCTCTACTGGTACTTGTTTTGTATGTTTGTCACTCTCTTATGGACTGCCATTTCCGGGGTGTCTTCATAGTCGAAGCAGACGTTATGCTGTTGAGACTAGAAAGGTGAGCAGAGTAAGCCTGATTACCCGTTTGGACTTCTCTGTTGACGTCCACCCCTTGGCGCACATATAACCTTATGCAGTTATGAGCGCCGTAAAATCTCACTAAAACAAGCAAACAAATTAAACAGTTTCGATTGTCATCATCATCATTGCCTTTCTCACCCTGCACCAGGGTATAGGCCACGGACAAACACCCTCCACTTTTCTCTATCCTCTTGATGTTATTCCATGTCTTCCCACTTTTCTGTACATCGATTTCTGTAATTCTTTTCCAGGTTCCACGAGGTCTTCCCCTTGACCTCTTGCCCTGTGGAGTTTCGTTTGTACATGTACATATATTATATACTGGGATTTTTGTACATTTTGTGCAGGAATGATTACTGCGGCGGGTGCACTGCTCGCTACTACGTGAATGCAGAGGAAGTGACAGACAGATGCAACGCTCAGATCCCCAGCAGCACACCCTCCAGAAGGCTCGGCATTTTCTCTCGTCTGCGGGGCCGCAGCAACAGCAGACGTCAGAACTCGAGCCCCCAGGAGGAGAAGCAGCAGTCCAGATACTTTTCGCCCTGGAGCTGGCTGTTTGGCAGCTACTTCTAAGTTCTAAGCCCCGGCTCTGAAGGGCTGGGCGGCATGCTGGAAGTGGTATCAGGCGCTCGTCAATTTGGGGGCATATTGGTTTGTTGGTATCATCTTACTCAAAGTTAAAGCCGGTTCGTTTGCCTTGCTTTTGATGAAAGAAATACCCACCTATCCTGAATAGAAGTAGAGATATTTGCGATTCAAGGAAGCGGGGGTCGCCTGGCGTCTGAGGTAAAATTAACGAGAAAATGGCTGCCAAAGTTTGGTGACTTTCAAAGCTGTAGTGTCCTAGCAAATTTACTTTTTTTTGCGCTTTTTGGTCAACGTTTTTCGGTAAAATCCACAACGGAAAGAGTTTAAATGGTTGCAAACTGCTGTGAGGCCAAAGCAAAAAGCTCAATAAAAATTGCCCAACGGGCGAGAAAATGTCGATTTCTGCGATTTCATTACTTTGACTTTGACGAGCGCCTGATTCCACCACGTCGTGACAGTGTTCTTCCTATGGGCGATACGCGCGAGGAGCAAAATATTAAGCCGGGATATCGCCACTATTTATCTGTGTTTTACTCTCTTTTCAGTTTTTTTTTCTTTTGCTCCCAAAAGCTGTTGGATTATCGATTTTGTTGAAAATGTAGGCGGTTTTGTAAATACCATTCAGGTTTTTATTTTTTAACGAACTTAGTTAAGCAAGGCTTTGCGATTCCACATCAGTGAATCCAATACAAGAATTGTTTCTTCAAAGCAAACGATTATTGTTTCTATTTTATTTATTCAATTTTAAATATTTTTTTTTAGATTTTAAAACCATTGGGGGGGGGGGGGGGGCTTGTTTAGTTTAAAGAGACACAGGTCGACTTTATAAGGACCATTAAGTGCAGAGAAAGAGAGGGGGAGGAGTGAGAGAGAGAGAAAAAGACCGGAGAAAGAGAGAGAGAGAGAGAGAGAGAGAGAGAGAGAGAGAGAGAGAAAGAAAGAGAAACAAAGACGGAGGGGGGGCTTTTGGGGAGGTGGGGGGGGGGGGGGAGAAAGACAAACAGACTAAAGAAAAAAAAACCCACTGAGAAATAAAAGTAGGACCTACCAGTAGCACCCTCTAACCATTCAGATCACACAGACAGAATATGGCCATTTGGCGCAGGAATAAGAAAAGAAGACGAATAAAATAACAGAAAAAAGAAGGTCAGTGGCACCCTCCAACATCTATATCATAATTATACATACATATAATTTAATATGTTGCATTCAATCTGCGCAACTGACAGTAGATTTTTTACTACTATTTTTGTTTGTTTTGGGTTTTTCTTAATTGTGGATGTTTTACACCCTAATCTATCTATCTATCTATCTATCTATCTGTCTGTCTGTCTATCCATCTATATTTCTTTCTATCTATCTATCTATCTATCTATCTATCTATCTATCCATCTATCCATCTATCTATCTATCTATCTATTTGTCTGTCTGTCTGTCTGTCTATCTATCTATCTATCTATCTATCTATCTATCTATCTATCTATCTATCTATCTATCTATCTATCTATTGACACAATTTAGGTGATTTAGAAAGCGGGCTGTTTCAATTCTGCCTGTCTTGCCAACCCGGCTGAGCGGGATACAACGTCTCAGTAAACAATAACTACTAGTGCTAGTACTAGATTTTAAAACATCCCCACACGGGAATCGAACTCAGTCTTCTGTGTGCAACAACGAAGCTCTAACTACTGCATCATGAACATCACAGACGCTGGTCCGAAGGAAAGAAAAGATGTTGGACCTACCATAGCACATCAACACTAAAACAGGGGTGATGTGTAAAGGGGGGGGGGTGATCAAAACATTTCAAAATTAAAAATAAGCGCAGTGGCGAAGCGGTTAGTGCGCTCGTCTCTGAAGCGGAAAGTCGGAGTTCGAGCCTCGGTTCGGACAAGGATATTTTCGCCCCGTCCTGCCCACCCAGCAGTAATGAGTACCTGACTTCGAGTAGGAGAAGTAAAGGCGGCGTGGAAAGGAACTGGCCACCCTACCGACCACAATATGCCGAAGGCCCAGGAAGTTGTCTCACTAACAAGGCGATCTCCAGTGTCCGGACCGAATGCGGGAACAACTTTACTTCATCATATTCATACTATCTACAAAATTAAGATCATTTAGGAGGCGTGCTTCCGACCCTGCCTACCAGGGCCAATCCAGGTTGTGAGGTAATTATATACAACATCCCAGCAGAAAGACCAACATACCAGATAAACAGTTTCTCCTCATTCGGGAATCCAACGAGGGTCTCCTGCAAGCCAAAGCAACACGTCGCTGGTAGACTACCTGTCCCCGCTAAAATGTGAAGAATACAACCCCAGGGGCACAAAATGACCCAGAACGTATGAATTGGTTTAAAGTAAATATAATGTATGGATTTAACAATGGCCCAGTCAAAGCTACATGTATTCGGTTATTTAAATGGCGGAACCTCCAAAATTAACTGCTGTCTCCGATAGGACCGAGCTAAATAAATGGGTCACCCCCCCCCCCCCCCTTCCGGGCAGTGTTACTGACTGAAGTTGAGTTTATATCATTCCCAAAGGGGGGGGGGAATAAACATGTTCTTATGCACTACAGTAGAATTGTAAATGGGCTGATTTATCTAAAATATGCCATGCTCACTCATACTGTGCCGGACCAACATTGGGGGAAATGCTCCTTTTTCTTTCCTCGTCCTTATTATCGTCATTCTTCCTTTACTTGTCTTGTACGTGTGTCACTCTCTTCTGAACTGCTATTTCCGGGATGCCCTGAGGGGTGAGCAGAGTAAACCTGATTCCCCGTTTGGACTTCTCTGCTGACATCCACCCCTTGGCGCTCATAATATGACCTTATGCAGCTGCGAGCGCTTGTAATTCTACTGTGCATAATCGGAAATGGCCTAAAGACACTAGGGTCAGTGGCACTGCCCTTGGGGGGGGGGGGTGCTATTGCTAGGCGCTAGTGTTGTTTGCTCTTTTTTGACACAGCAAACATCTATCGCCCTTAATAAATACCCCCCTTCCTTTTCTGTGTTTGATTCTCTCTTGTGACACCTTTAATTTTAATCTTCGTCACTTCTATGACCTTATTGTGTTGCAAATACCGTAAAACACTTCAACTAAAACAAAAATAAAACAAAAAATGAACCAAAAGATGGAAAGTACAAGTAACATGCTGTTACGAAACAGAACACCTAAGACTGAGGCGTTCTCCAACTACTTGCACGAATTGATCTGGGTTTTTTTATCGGGTTTTTTATAATAATTTAGAAAACTTTTTTAAAATCAATGAATATGTGTCTTTCCATAATATTGGTTTTGAGCTTCGACAATGCACCAATTGTTTGGTTGTTGAACCCTGGACAGTATATATATTTTTTTTGGTTTTATATTTTGATCCTTCATCCGTCACCACTGAACCTAAGTACACATTTGATTGGAGCTCTGAACAGTCTTTTTTATTTGGCCACTAATTCTTATGTCAGAGCTGATGATTCCTTTGATGCTGTTGGTCATCAGATTAGTCTTTTCGGCACTGGTCTCCATGTCATGTTGTTGATGCCATGTCTGGATGGTAGACTATCTTGACAAGCTCTTCTTCGTTCCTTGCAAGAGCATCAAATATAAATCAATAACATCAGCAAAACGAAGTTTGTGATTGTTCTGTCACCAATGCTAACTGATCCTTCGTGATCGTGGTCTTCCATTCCAAAGCATCAGTCATGATTCTCTCAAGGAAGATGTTAAAAAGAGACGGTGAATGCAGACATCCTCATTACAGTTACAAAAGCGGAAATACATGTATGATGTATCTGCCAACTCCGAAAGGCTACACATAACAAAAGATTTTTTTTCTTTCATCTTGCTTGTGGACTGTTAGCTTGTAGTTGTAGTAGAGCATACCCTAAGATTTAGTCGAATATTTGTGGGTTTCTTTAGCATAGGCGTTTTTACGTCAACTGCCCC
>NW_004798327.1:23035-24312 GCF_000002075.1 Aplysia californica
CGCACAATCGACATATTTTAGATCATTTAGGAGACGGACTTCGACCTACCCTGCCTGTCAGGACTAGCCCGGGCTGAGAGTTTAGTTAAAGTAATAGTTCTACGGCACTTGCAACACAATAAGGTCATATAAGCGCCGAAGGTTACGTGTTACAAGAGAATAACAAGCACAAAACAGAAGGAGCAAACCACACCCGAGCACCCGCCAAACAGTGAAACACCCACAGCCCGGGATGAGAGGGAATGCAACGTTCCAACAAAAAGACGGAGATACTCGATAAGAAATAAGGATTTCCCCCACACGAGAATCGAACTTGCATGCAGCGATGAAGCAGCTAACCCTAACAGCGACACCACAGTTCGTTTTAGTAAGAGTTTTACGGCACTTTCAATACAATAAGGTCATTTAAGTGCCGAAGATTAGAGGTGTTACAAGAGAGTAACAAACACAAAAAAGAAGAACGGGAGATTTTAAGACGATAGATGTTTGATAGGAAAGAAGAAGCAAACCACACCAGTGCACCCGCCAACCACCCACACCGCTGTACATTAAGTCCAGTAACTTAAAAGAAGGACATCTCAGAGAGCCATTCTGTAGCCTGCCCAAACGAAGCATATAACACAGAGTCCTCAGCCTCAACACTGAGCAATCTGCATCTCTTTTTTAAAATCTTCACCCATCAGTCAAATGAAAACGTTTTCGAGTCTCCTGGTTTGCTGGCAATACCTTTCCCACACAAATAAAAGAAATGCATGTACCGTTTGTGAATTATTTGTATTGTTTGTTTGGGTAAAGTAAAGAAGAATACATTGACACGATGATGGTCATTTATTTAGCGCTAGGAAAAAGTAAGACAGACAGTGACAGAAACAACAGAGGGGAAAGTAAAGATGTTAGTACGACCTGGCAGTGGCGCCCTCTAATCCCCCGCACATATTTGAGTACACTGTTAGTTTCAGTAGAGGTTTTACGGCGCTCGCAACTGCATAAGGTCATGAGCGCCAGAATATTAGAGCTATTACAAGAGAGTAACAAACATAAAAACGAAGAACCACCCACATTTGTGAGCACGAGTATCCGCAAAAAGACAAGAATGAAGAAAACAACCAACTCTGGACACGTCAATAATCAACAGTAATATTTATATTTTTTATTATAATTGGTAATATCTGACCATTAAATAATATGTTCATACAGGTGTGATGATGAATGGCTGATCATGACCTTGGGTACACTAGAGGGGAACGGTAAAGGTTGGGGGGGGGGGGGGGGGGGGG
>NW_004798327.1:24412-26916 GCF_000002075.1 Aplysia californica
GTAGTGGAACAGGGGTTGTGGCTTTGGAAAGTCTCAGAAATAGGCAACAACAAAACTGCACTGTCATGTCAGAGATTCAGGTTCGGCTGGATGGCACAGAGGAATGCAGGTTCAGGCTTAGCTGGATGGGAAGCGGAAATGAGGGTTCAGGCTTAGCTGGGTGGGAAGAGGAAATGAAGGTTCAGGCTTAGCTGAGGGGGCTGTACAGACGAGGGCTGGCGGCTGACGGACAAAAGCAAGGAGCGAGGGGGAGTTGGAGTTGGAGGCGATTTTCTTCGAAAAGAGAGAAGCAGCTCACATAGATGGTCGTTTGTGTGCTGTTGAAAAGGGAAAATAGTGACAAGTGACCCCAAAAAATGAATGGAAAAGAATGAAGTAGAACTAAGCAGAGAGTGATGCCCTCTTCCAAACTCTTCTAGAAAGAGGGGAAGAGACGATGGCCTACAAGAGCAAAAGGGAAGAGAGAGAGGGAGGGAGAGAGAGAGAGAGAGAGAGAGAGAGGGAGAGAAAAAGAGAGAGAGAGAGAGTGAGTGTGTGTGTGTGTGTGTGCGTGTGTGTGTGTGTGTGTGTGTGTGCGTGCGTGCGTGCGTGCGTGCGTGCGTGCGTGCGTGCGTGTGTGTGTGCGCGCGCGCGCGTTTATGTGTGTGTGAATGAGTCTAAAATAATAGATACGGTGGAGAGAAAGAGAGGAGAGTAAAGGGGGATTTGGTGAGGCTCAACAGAGCGATGCGAGAAGAAAGACTCAAAGAGTACCAGCAGATGACCTGTATGAAGAACCAGTCATCCCATCCACCCAGCCTCTTGTTCAGCCAATTCTCTCTCACCCCTGACCTCTGACCCAATAACATAAAACCTTGACAAACCAAAATCCACCCTTCTGTGTACTGATCCTCCTCTGACAAAACGCAGCACAAAAAAAAACAACAACCGAACTAGAACATATGCAGGTTAAAACTTAAATAATACACTTCAGAATTTACACCTTCAATTAGGTTCAAAATACAATAAACAAATATTTTTTAAAATTTAAATATTTGAACAAAAATTTTAAAAAAGAAACATTCCAAAAAATAAAGACAAGACAAACAGAAATGTCATTCACATATAAGTGCGAAACAGTAAAATGAAGGTTAACGAGGCGACAAACTGATACACAGACGGGCCTGTGCGTACACATATTATAATGATGTCACACGCCACTCTCTCAGTCTCAACGCCACTCTCTCAGTCTCAACGTACCCTTTTTATTAAAAAATCTAACCTCCTTTATCAAACACTAGAAACCACAGTAACCCACCCAGGATCTGCCTACCTACAACAATGCATACATGAGGATGGTTGCTGTCCACCAACACCCCACTTACACACACATAAACACACACACACACACACGCACACGCACACAAACAAACACACAGAAGAATTATACAGCGCGGTGGACACAAGAGACGGGTGGACAAATACACAACCAGGGTTGGGGATAAACGGGGGGGGGGAGGAGAGAGTTGAGAGAGGGGAGGGGAGGGGAGGGGAGGGGAGGGGAGAAAAATCAATCAGAAAGTAGTAAGTAAGAAGAGCAGAGCTACATCTACAAGGCGCTTTCAAAAACCAAACAAAGAAGAAAAGAATTTTCCTATTGTTACAGAAAACTATGGACGTTACTACCGGATCTTGTAAACGGCATTTCCAGAACGTAACTGAGGGCTCTTATGTACAGACGGAGGTGGGGGGGAGAGATATGTAACCGAGGGTGTTTTACACCCCCTATCCTGGATCGATGACAACAACGACCCCTCCCAACGCTATTTAGATGATTTAGAAGGCGGGCTGCTAGGCGAAAACAGCACCTGGACATGGATGACAGGTGCCTCTATAAAGAAATCATTGATGGTCAAGATGGTGGGCTCTGAAACCACTCGTCCGGGCCGACCCCAACCGAGGAGGACACAATAATGTCCCAAAAGACAAGACAGAGGTACTCAATAAAAATCCTCTCCATGCGGGAATCAAACTCACTACTTGTGTGTGTGCTGGTAGACGGTAGAGCGCCCGATTGCCCCACCACAGACAACAGTAGCAGAACAGAGGAGGCGGCCACTGTCTGTTCAACAGAACAAAAGAATCAGAACATCCCACATATTGTGAGCAAAACGAAAATAATTGTTTCTTATATATCTAAATGCATTCTTGTAACATTAGTATATGAAACTTTTAAAAACAGGCAATCAATTAAACTTTAAAAAGTCAGTGCCTCCTCCCCAAGGCCAACAAGAGGGTAAAAGGGGTTAAAACCACATCATAGTCATAGTCTAAGTAAAAGTCAAATCAACCTCCACACAGCCTGGCTGCTCACAGCATTAAACCAACGGCTCCAAGAGAGCCAGCAAGCAAGAAACCAAGCCAGCTATCTGAAAGTACACTTTGACCAACAGTGAAACTTCCCGGGCGGGGGGTTGGGGGGGGTGCCTTCAACAAAATTTATATGAAGAAAAGGGGGGGGGGGG
>NW_004798327.1:27016-43323 GCF_000002075.1 Aplysia californica
CCCGACTAGGTTCCTCCCGAGGGTTCCCCCGGGGAGAGATTGAGAGAGGGGAGGGGAGAAAAATCAATCAGAAAGTAGTAAGTAAGAAGAGCAGAGCTACATCTACAAGGCGCTTTCAAAAACCAAACAAAGAAGAAAAGAATTTTCCTATTGTTACAGAAAACTATGGACGTTACTACCGGATCTTGTAAACGGCATTTCCAGAACGTAACTGAGGGCTCTTATGTACAGACGGAGGTGGGGGGGAGAGATATGTAACCGAGGGTGTTTTACACCCCCTATCCTGGATCGATGACAACAACGACCCCTCCCAACGCTATTTAGATGATTTAGAAGGCGGGCTGCTAGGCGAAAACAGCACCTGGACATGGATGACAGGTGCCTCTATAAAGAAATCATTGATGGTCAAGACGGTGGGCTCTGAAACCACTCGTCCGGGCCGACCCCAACCGAGGAGGACACAATTATGTCCCAAAAGACAAGACAGAGGTACTCAATAAAAATCCTCTCCATGCGGGAATCAAACTCACTACTTGTGTGTGTGCTGGTAGACGGTAGAGCGCCCGATTGCCCCACCACAGACAACAGTAGCAGAACAGAGGAGGCGGCCACTGTCTGTTCAACAGAACAAAAGAATCAGAACATCCCACATATTGTGAGCAAAACGAAAATAATTGTTTCTTATATATCTAAATGCATTCTTGTAACATTAGTATATGAAACTTTTAAAAACAGGCAATCAATTAAACTCTAAAAAGTCAGTGCCTCCTCCCCAAGACCAACAAGAGGGTAAAAGGGGTTAAAACCACATCATAGTCATAGTCTAAGTAAAAGTCAAATCGACCTCCACACAGCCTGGCTGCTCACAGCATTAAACCAACGGCTCCAAGAGAGCCAGCAAGCAAGAAACCAAGCCAGCTATCTGAAAGTACACTTTGACCAACAGTGAAACTTCCGGGCGGGGGGTGCCTCACAAAATTATATGAAAAAAAGAGGGAGGGGGGGGACACCTGAACATAAATCCTAACGTGCAGAGAAGTTGGCCCAAAAGTCATCAGGAATCACATAGTAGCTTCACATGATAAATACAGAGACTGTTCGACGTTCCCACATCCAAATGGTTCCATCTGACACACAATTGCAATTGTGTCGTCGTTATTCCATTGTAATGTAAACCTATTACTGGTCGACAAATTAGCAACAACCCCCCCACCCTCCCTTCCCCGCCCCTCCCATTTCCCTTGGAACACTGAAGTAGGAAAACAGAAACGCTGACGAGAGAAGAGGGGAGAAGAATGTGCAGGCGAAGCACCCATCAACAACCTGCAGATAGCGTTGTAGATGGAACCCATATTGATTCAGGGGGGGTGGGGGCGCGCCAGAAGCTTTGTTATCATCATCGATGAAAGAAGGCATCACAGTTTGGTCGAGAGCAAGGTCAAAGGTCAACGCTTGTCATGGATCCTCCAGGCTGTGTGAACACAGGGAATGTGTCGCTATCTACAACAGTTAAGTACAATACACACTCACACACACCCGAACACTCACACACACCCGAACACACACACCCGAACACACACACACGCACGCGTACACACACACACACACACACGCACACACACACTCTCACAAACACACTCACACTCGAACACACACACACACAAACACCACAAGACAAATAAACATTGTTGTATAACTGCCTGTACAGATCAAGGTAACAACTGTATTCCTTTCTTGAACACCTACACGAATAGAAAAGTATCGGGTACTTTCGAAAAAAAATTCCCTATCAAGTCTAACACTGTACATGACCTTAAGCTGGGGAACCTATCAGCAGACATTTCCCAACAATTTTGAGAAGTGCTCCAAAAAAACTGCTGGATACATACAATCTTCTGCTCTATTTGTGGCAACGAAAAAAAGAAAAAAATAATGCCGACCTACACTGTATTTCTTTTCATAGAAAACATTTGTATTGATTCCAATCACCGTTTGTCTACTGC
Organism: Aplysia californica; assembly: GCF_000002075.1. NCBI lineage: Eukaryota > Metazoa > Mollusca > Gastropoda > Aplysiida > Aplysiidae > Aplysia > Aplysia californica. The sequence continues at coordinate 29,020 of NW_004798327.1, forward strand.
AAGTTGTTGGGGAGTTTTTTTCTTTGTTGAAACCCCCCCCCCCCGACTTATCAGATCAGACAAGGATGAGGAGTCGCAGAAAAACTACTAGTTCCAACAGCCTGATCATGAACAAAGCATGAGACACTTCATGAAAGACAATCTGCCCTGGAAAAATATTATTACGTCCAAGAAAAAAAATCCAACTCCGAAACCCTGGTATGAACACATGAAATAAATCATCAAGTCAATAGCTCAGTCAGTATATATATATATATAAAAATTTCCGTTAAATTCAGCACGCTGGAGTACAACAAAGGTGCGTACCTTTGTGGATGATTCATCCTTTTATCAGGTACAACCCGTAGGCTCTTTTCGTGTTCCTAGCACTAATGAATTCAATCAAGTTCGCAAACACACCACAGAGACTATACCTTACTAAATCATGAGAAGCTGGAGAAATTAGAAAAATGCAAAAAATGAGAGAAATAACAAATACTGTCTGGCCGAAAAGAATATTGTAACATCGCCCGTGAAAATACTCTGGAAAGGTATTTCATCAAGTTCTATAAATTACGCCCTCTTAAAAGAGTATGTCTTCCTTCCAACAATCAAGAACATATCTCTAGATGTCTTAGTTAAAAGGGGTGCACAGTTTCATCTCAGAGACAAACAGTGGAGTGGTACAGGCTAACAACATGTTATCGTGGTGGAGTACAGCAGTAAGCTCAAAAAGTATTAAGTCAGAACTGACAGGGCTAGGAATAAGGAATGATGCAAACGAAAACTGATTCGAAGAGAGGCACAGGACAACCATTCTCATCAGACACAATATGTTCCAAACATGAGAAACTTCTGGAAATGCAGACGTACTCCCCTCAGGCGCAACCTCTGAGTGACACCACTAACCTCCAGAGCAGTCAGTGTCCCGAGGGAAGTTAAGTATGAAGAAAAATAATCCGAGGCCATGCACCAGACCGCAGCTGGTTTAGTTCAACACCCGGCGACTCACCAAATATAGATCCCCAGAACACTAAAGAACAGCGACTCTACAACCAAGCTTTTCAACAACAATAACTCCTGAGAGAAAAAAACCAAAAGCTTCAACAAGCTCAAAAAAAACAACTAATAGCATTCACATAATTTTTTAATAGGAAATTAACCAGAATTTAAATTTCCCTTCTCACAATGTTAGCCCAACGGTCCAGACTTCATCGACATTAGTTTCCTGTCAAGTAAAATGTCAACACAGCTTGAAAACAATGGATATTCTTGAAAATCACACGAGAAATTAATTAACCATAAAATGCACAAGTTTGTCCAAAGTAGCAAATATTACTCATTGAATACAGAAAGAAGGATGAGAGTTTATGATATGCTATAGTAATAATAATAATAAAGTCCATATCTTATGTTACAAGCTATGTACAGTGCCCCTAGAGAGAACAAACTGACTCACAGGGGCAAATCACCATAGGTCAAGCCTACTACAACAGCAAAAAAATGCTAAAGTGTAACATGCAAAGATCCCTTCCATCTTTTCCCTTATCTCTGTGTGTAAACAAACACACACACACACACACACACACACACACACACAAACTCAACTACATACATGTGCACACACAAGCACATATTCCAACAAAATATACACACAAATGTTCATGCAAATGTACCACACCAACAGAAGAAAAAGAATGGGTTATCAGAAACAGTGATGGCAGATGTTAACTTGTCTTCAACATTTGTTTCCTTTTCTTTTCAACATTCTAGACTTCAAGCGCTCATCAAAAAGAGCACAGTCAGAGAGACACGGGTCATCTCTTGAGGCTGGCATTTCCTCCCTGATGCTAGAAAGAAGCATAGCTGAAACAAAATGTCTGTCCACATTCCCCACATCAACTCAACACTTGCGCTTTTCTCAAACCCCAAGACAATAAGCATATATATAAATATAATCACTGCAGTCTTCTCGCTCACATACACATATAAATGACATGATCCCTTCCCCCAAAAAGGTCAATAACAACATCCATGGTTTTGAACAGGAGTCCTGGCCAACATGCCCACTCTCAGACTCCAAACCAAAGACAGTCTGGGGGTGGGCACCTTACTCAGTTTACTTACTGTACCTACGGTCAGATTGTGACCGAGTGATGGACTTTCTCCTCACCCGATCTGGGCTAAACACTAACAGGCTGATCCAACTGATTCTTCCCCTGCCCCATAGCATACCTTTTCTTGACCCTCCCAAAATCAGTAGCAGCGAGAGGTTTCACATTCCAGTCACCACCTAGAGCCCGGTGTATTTTGCATTACATGAAAACATTTGGCCAGTGATTGTCAAGGCTCATGGCTGCACGCCCGGTTGGGAAGGATAAACAAAAATACTAGCAACAGGCCTGTGTCTAGCCAAAATGGCACAGTATAGGCACAACCCATGCTGGAAACGGCGCAATGGCATTTAACCTCGGCCAACTTCCAGCAGACCCCGTAGTCAAACCAGAGCGGCAACTATGAACAAAAGTGAAAACCCCTGATCCTTCACACTGCTTTTAGGGGCATTTCCATAGGTATGGAGTGAGAAGCAAATCAAAACACCAGTCTGACACTTACAATAAGGTTGTACACGTATCTCCTCTAAGTATTCACCTATCGTAACAAATTCCCAGAACATCTGCAAAAAAAAATACACATAACCCACATCATGTTCACAAATCAGCTTGCATCCACCCTGAACTGTGTGGTCTGTGTAAGTAAGGCAGCATAGGAGTTGGGTCAGGCAGCACATCACATTCACTTTACTACACATATCCCTCTCCTCCCCCCACCACCACACATGGCATAGGCAGGAGGGGAAAACACAACGGTTTCTACACTACCGTTCTCTTGAACAAATGCACGCAAACATAAACGAACACACGACATGAAGAAAAAAACCAAAACCCTAAACATTTTCTTCATGAGGTCCAACATTTATAGGGCACGCCTGGAGGAAGGAACTGCTCAACCAGCGGCTTCTCCACTAGGAATTTTGCTTGAAGGAATGGAATGTGACAAGGACTTTTATCACGCGGATGGATGGAAAGATTTATCGGACAACACCAATGGCAGTAGTAACAGTCTGTGTGGCCACACAAAGGCCATCCAAGCCTTGATAGGAGCATATAAAAATCCTTTCTTCCTTTGCAGAGGAAGACAATAAATGTATTCACATTCGACAATAGTCCAGTCAAAAAAACACAAATAGCCAAGCTACAATACTTTTGTCAGTCCACCAAACACTTCAAAAAAAGAAAACTCAATCATTGAGAACACTTTTTAAAGCTGTGTTTCACTTGGAAAGAAAAGAAGAAAAAGTGGTGGACTTTAAGATTAATAAAAAGACAAACTAAAACCATGCATATTTTCACAGGAGCCATTTCCACAATAGCATGCCAGTTACCAAAGATATCTAAACTGTGCAAAGTTTTTTTATCTTTACTTTTGCGCTCAAATATCAACCTCCCAATACAAAATGTATCTTTCTCTTTACACAAGGGTTCCAGTATCAACCTTAACATATATAAATCATTTGCCAAAGAATCCTACAAAGTACACTCAGTTGATCCCCTGCTCTTAAGTCTAGAGTGACTCATCCTCACAACAGCAATTACTTCATGCAGTACACGGCAGAAACTCTCAGCAATCTTTCACAATCGAGCTCACTCAGTGCAGTTAAGTCAAATGTCTCCATTTATTATAACATATATAACATACATCAGATAAAATATTTTGACAAAGTGTGGACCTCATACAAACACCATTTCAGGGACTCTGCACCGTCAGTTCCCTTCACCCCCTAGCATATTGCAGACAGAACCCACTTTGACTACAGACCCCCACCAGCTGAAAGTTCCTGTCTGCAGCAAACCCTCACAGAGCAGACAAACTTTTAGAAACACAGCGTGGAAAAACCAAAGGGCAAGGCAAAGGAAATGAAGAGATACTTAACGGGGACACCCACTAACCATAACTGGGGTGGAGTCTTCCCCTCAAACAAGAATATATACAGACAGAATCCAAACCATCCATTCCTTCCACCTTGTTTTCAGTGTGCACGCATTATAGAACATCCTACCTTAATCAGAAAAATGTTACACAAGGTCATAAAACCAACAGCGCTAACAACAGCGCTAACGTATGCAAATAAACATTGTTACATGAAAGAAAGTAATATGCATGACACAGTCAACAGTACACCTCATATATTCTCTTGTAGCAGTCAAACAACCACAATGTTACTTTCTAAAAATGAAAAAATATATATATAGATATCTCCATGAACGAATGGTCCACTACACCCCTCAGCATTAACAGAAGAAGAATAGTCAGAATCTCTTCCTAATAATTATCACACTGGATAATTCAGGGTGTGCAAATGATACTATTATCTACAGGCTTCTGAACAAACACTTTTGCAAAGAAAAAAAAAATTCACTAAAACATCACAAACAAAAGGAAACAAAACCACAAATTTTGCAGATAAACACAAAAGTATCCCTACTAATTCCCAAGTGAAAGCCTTGTTAGTCATTGGGAAGCATGGTTCGAGGAAGTCCATAAAATTCACATATGACTGAAGGTATTTTGCTCAAGATTTCCGTCTGTCATTTCAATCATTTTTTAAAAAGGTGAAAAAACAATACATTTTCACAAACTTATACAATAAGCCGCTTCACTTTTATCCCACTCAAACCTCTGGAGCAACACATTCAATATCCAATATTCAATTAAAGAAAACACATGCGTAATTAAGAAGCCAAAAACAAGCAATCAACCTTCCGTCCACATTCTGCATTATTTCCAGTCTCACATCACAAGACCTAATCAAAACAAACTCAAAAACCCTATCAAGTTTTCTTTTTCAAAATAATTAAACATAAACGTGCAGGTGGAAGAGGAAAAATATTTCAAATACACAAATCAGTAAGTTTGCCCTTAATCAAGGTCCAAGGCATGTTCACATCGATGTGCTTCTGCGAAGATCTCATTACTAATAAATTTGCATACAACAAAAAAACATTGTCCATAGACTCCAGACATCACTGCACTATCTCCGCACACTGATTTCATAGATACAGTAACAACAGTCTTGTGTTTTATAGGGTGTGTTGCTTTTTTTTTTTCACTCAACATAAATATTCTAGTCAGGACAACTGTTTGCCACATGAGCACTCCACGAGTCGAAACACACCTCTCACTCATTCACTCACACACACACACGCGCGCACACACATACACACACACACACACACACACACACACACTTACTTACACACACGTACAGAAAGCAACAAGAGTGCACAGATATACTACAAGGCTTGCTTCTCCCACAAGATGTTGTTGCGTTGGATCTAACGTAGCAGTATGATGAGCCCGCGTCCCCTCGGAAAGAAGAGGCCGCCTCCGCTCAGCTACTAGTCCAATCCTCCACCAACTCCCCCCCCCACATTGCCAGCCAGCTGGACGGTGGTCACGTCTGGGTTTCAAATCTCTTCTAGGAGGGCCTGAAACAGTTGTTTTATTTTAAACAATTAATAAGGGCTTTAAACAATTAATAAGGGCCAGAAACAATTCTTTAGTATTTGTAACAGTTTTACGGCACTTGCAACACAATAAGGTCATATAAGTGCCGAAGATTAGAAGTGTTACAAGAGAGTAACAAACACACAGAAGAGGAAAGATAAAGACGATAGATGTTTTGATAGAAAAGGAGCAAAACACACCAGAACACCCACCAACCACCCGCAAACAATTCTTTAAAACAATTATTAAGAGCTTGAAACAATATCTTTTTATTCAATTATTATTAAGAGCCTGACAATTTTTATTTTTGTAAACAATCATTGAGAGCCTGTTTTTCGGTTTCAGTTCTTAAAATCTTTTTTTTTTTTTGTACGAGTTTTATGGCACTTGCAACACAATAAGGTCGTATAAATGCCAACGGTTAGAAAAAGGTGTTACAAGAGAGTAACAAACGTAAAAAAAAGGAGGTGAGTATAGGCTGATAAATGTTTTCTAGGAAAGAAGGTGCACACCACACCAAGGCACACACACACCACCCACCCACTATAAATACAAGTTGGTAAATATCGCTAGGGTCAAAACTGTGGACCGAGTAGTGTCTGTAAAGTTGGTAAGGAACACTCTTTGAGTGTGACTCTTTGAGTGTGACGATCTATGCCGCTGAAGAGCACACATACGAAAAAGTCCAGATTGTTTCAGTGAATTGACCAAGTTTCAGTGTTTTTTGCAGTATGGGATGCTGACCTCAAGAGCAAATTTGACTCCCACTGACCTTCCAGATCCAACAAAATCTTTGGTTATGAATTATTGAGAATTTTATCAGTGTGTAAGGCAGCGACTGTAGAAGTACATAATGGGTACCTGCTGCTAAAAGTTTAAGAGTACATAACACAGAAGCAAAAGACATGTGTCACACCACGGTGGAATCAGGCGCTCGTCAATTTTTGGGCATATGGAAATGTTAGTATCATCTTAAAGCTTGGTCATTTGTCTTGTATGTATGTATGTAGTATAGGGTTTTACGGCGCTCGCAACTGCTAAGGTCATATGAGCGCACGAAACACAAGTTGTTTACTTTCGCAAAAGTTCACAGCACAATTTGTTAACTAATTGACTTTAAAATGCTAAAATGTTAAAATATTAAAATTCAGTGTAAATATATTTGTGGTTTAAAACAACTCTTATTTGTCTTGCATATGGCAAAAAATACCCAGGTATTTAGAAAAGAAATTGAGATATTTGCAATTGAAGAAGGTCGGGGTCACCTGATTTCAGATACAAAATTAGCGAGAAAATGGCCGCCAAAGTTTGGTGACTTAAAAAGTTAAAGCGTCTTTGTGAACTGGAAATTTACATTTTTTGCGCCTTTGATCAATGTTTTTCAGTAAAATCCACAAAGACAATGCAATTTAAATGGATAATAGAGTCATAAAACGAAAAAAAATTGTAATTGCCCAACGGCCAGAAAAATGCTGATGTCTTAGTTTTCATTATTTTGACGAGCGCTTGATTTCACCACCATGACTCACATATAGAAAAATGTTCACGACAACATTTGTGTTGCATTAGGCTGAAATCGGGCACTCGTCAAAATAACGAAATCAAAGAAACCCAACATTTTTCCGCCCATTGACCTTTTATGCACATTTAAAAACATGTGTCAAGGTGGATTTTACGGAAAAACAATCTAGAGTAGCCCATACACGCAAAAACTTTTAGTCAAACCATTTAACATAAAAAGTATTGGCAGTTTGGCATTGTCCCTACATGCTCAACATATATTGCGCAATGACCAGTTAGTGCCTAGACCTAGCCATGGACGCACCAACAGCGTTGGCTCTTGCTTCAGTCTGCAGGCAAAAAAAAACACGAAAAAGACACGGAAGTGGAGCAAAAAGTGGTTTCTGCAGTGTTGGGAGTCACTGACCTTTTTCAGTTCCTTTCTAAAATTCATCAGTAATGAGTTGACTTTCTTCAGCTCATCTTTCGTCTCTTCCTTATACCACTCGCGATATTTATCTTAGAAGAGTCTGATATGCATCTCTTTTATTTTTCATTTTTACCAGAACAATTATTGCTTTTCACTTTCAAAAGTGCAGGGAAACTCCGATATACATCTAACAGCTTAAGAAGAAATTTTTTCTCCCCTTTATATGGCGCCATGTTGATATTTTCTAACCTGCTGCAAATAACAAATTGAAGATTGCGCAAAATATTGATGGGGTACCACACACGCACAATTTGATGGTTTACACCAAAAATGTCTAATTTTTTGGATATACTCAAAATTTTGAGATCAATACTTTAAGGGATATCAATATCATCCAAACACGATCAAAAAATGGTAAAATAATTTGGCATAAAAAATTTTGGCAAAAAATTTGTGTATGCTTAACACACAAAAAATGCAAATACGCGGCATCCAAGGACACTCAACTTTTGGAAGTCATCATACTTTGGCGGCCATTGTCTCGTTAACCCTATCTGTACTTCATGTTTAACTATCGTATCCATACAACATGGGGACTCGGTGCCACCACTTTCAAAGAGGAAAATTACTCATTAATCCGATCCGTACGTTTTGCATAGAAGTCTGTTAATGATTTTTGGAGAAATATTGACAGTTTCAAAGAGATCTTCACACAAGAAGTATTTTAAAATGTGAAGAATACAACTCCAGAGGTACAAAATGACCCCAGGGCGTATGGATAGGGTTCATTTTCCTTTAGACACCTGGCAACCCCACCTTCTTCAATCACAAATAACCCCACTCTTTTTCAAGAAAGATGGGTATTTTTTCTTTCATCAAAACCAAGACAAATGAACAAGCAACAGTAGAGTCCACGAATTTCAAATACGAAAATCACGAATTCTCGGGTATCTCGGACATAATGTTCGGTCCCATTTCATTCAGTCCCTATGTTTTCTTTGTATTGACTTCACAAAGTTCCTGAACACTCAGAACACGAAACACTCGAATCTCGAACAAATCCACTTCACATTCTAAGCTAAAGACCGGGCTTTTTTACAGCCTTTCTGGCCGCGGGTAGGCGTTTCTTTGTTATTGTTACAGCCAAAACCATGGTCCTTGTCTCACCACGAGAGACTGGGGGAAGGGGGGATGGGTAAGGGGGGTTGGGGAGCGATTCTGACAGCACCGCACGACTGGCTCGCCAGCGTTCTACCATACTGTGGGACGCACTCGAATGGCAAGAGGTGTAACTTTCTTTTCGCCAATGAAAGTACAGGAAAGGAATGACGTAGGAGTCGGCTGTGCACACATGAGATTTTCTTTTTTCCGCTTCCATTAATCTTCTTGTTTTCACACTGTCAACACGCTCATTAAGGGAGCTAACTACATTAACTGTTTTAATGTTCTTTTTTACCTCCCTTGATTTTTTTCTCGATATCTTTGTATTTGGGGTTTTCACGGACATGACAAATTACAGAAATCTCGAACACTATTTCCATTTCCAGACGAATTCAGGTTACCCGTGTTTGACTGTAGTTATAGCCATTATCTTGGACAAGTGGTCGTTGCAGCAGATTCAACTCAACTGTACGGGCAAATCAAGACTACACCATGAGTATCTAAGGGACACACTCACCTCTTTATCTTGTCCAGAGCCTTCCAGGCTTCGGCCTCGTCAGCCGATGAGGAGCTGGATCCGGAGGAGGCCACCAGGAGTCGGGAGAGGACGCCGGCCACCAGGTCGTCCGCCAGGCCCGGGCACGACATCTCGGCCAGGTCAAAGGCGTTCTGCAGTTCCTGCACCACGTCCAGCAAGGGCAGCGGCCGACCGATGCGCCGGAACTCCTTTCTGTACTCCTCTTGTAGCTGGAGATGGGGAGGGGGGTCAGTTACGTTTTAGTAAGTGTTTTGCGGCACTTGCTAGTTTTTAGTTTTAGAAGAGGTTTTACGGCACTCACAACTGCATAAGGTCATATGAGCGCCAGAAGATTAGAGGTGTTACAAGTGAGTAAAAAACATTTTTAAAAAAGAAGGAGAGATAAGGACGACAGATGTTTGATAGGAAACAAGAAGCAAACCACACCAGAGCACCCGTCAACCACAAACTGTAGCTGGAGGGGAGGGGGGCCAGTTTAGTTTTAGTAAGTGTTTTACAGCACTTGCAACACAATAAAGTCATATAAGTGCCGAAGATTAGAGGTGTTTCAAGAGAATAACAATTAAACGCAAAAAAGGAGAGATAAGGACGATAGATGTTTGATAGGAAAGAAGAAGCAAACCACACCAGAGCACTTGCCAACCACCCACAGGAGGGGGTTAGAAACCAACTCATCAAACCCTGGTTGTTTGAAATGAACTATGGTTGTTTTTTTATGTGTTTTTAAGCCCCATCAGAACAATTTAGCTCATTTAGGAGGCGAGTTTCAGACCCTGCCTGTCAGGGCTAACCCAGGTTAAGAGGGGTACAACACCCCAGCAGAAAAACTGAGATATTCGATACAAATTTCTCCCAACTCGGGAATCGAACTCGGGCCTCCAGTGTGCGACAGCGAGGTGCCTAACCGCTACACCAAAGACGCTGGTGAGAGTTTTAGTTTTAGTAGAGGTTTTGCGGCCCTCGCAACTGCATAAGGTCATATGAGCGCCAGGAGACTAGAGGTGTTACAAGAGAGTAACAAACATAAAAAAGAAGTAGGGGAAATAAGGACGATAGACGTTTGAGAGGAAAGAAGAAGCAAGCAGCAAACCACACCAGAGCACCCACCAACCACCCACTGGTGGGACTTTGATCTTCCTTAAAAGTTTCATAAATATGAAGTATGGCCCCCACTTTTCGAACTGCTTGACCCTGTGAAATACATACCAGAATAACACAGGAATTGCATATATAATACAAGAGGGACAGGACATAAAATGCTGTGGTTGTCCTAAAATGCACACCAAAAAAAAAAATCATCACACTCCCCAGAGAAGCAGATAAACTCGAAAGAAGGAATTGGGATGACAATGACGACTCCTACCTTTTGATTGATGGATTGAGTAGGTATTTTATGGCACTATCTACTCAATTTTGGTTATGTAAAGTGCTAACAAGTTTTACTGCCATGAATCTATCATCATGTTATGTTCTAGTAAGAGTTTTACGGCGCTCGCAACTGCATACGGTCATATCATCATCACGTTAAAGGGACGGACAGAAATTTATAAAAATCTTTGTAAATATGGTAAAGACTCTATTAACATTAGTATTTACAATACTAATTTCAGTGTATGTATATACACAGACAGCCACAACTATACATTTATATACCCCATTAAACAATCCTATTTATTTCTTTTATAAAACTCAAAATTGTTCTCCGACTAATGATGTCAAAAGGGGGGGTTTCGACATCTTTACAACTGAAGTACTTTATGCGTATATCGTCGAAGTCGACACATTCCGTCAGAATGTGCCGAACCGTAAAACATGTGTTGAGCGCCCACGCAAAAAGGAGCTGACTCCTACCTGCGTGAGGGTCGGTTGTATTGCTGAGGTAAGAGTTGCTGAAGCCTGGGGGCGTTCTGGTCCTTTCGAAGGCTTCGGAGGCTGTGGGAACAAGAAGCAAACAGTCAGGACCAACACGGACGGTGGAAAACACACCACATCATCTTGTATGTACCCATCTCTTTATATATCATCTCATACCCATGATAACAAATTTGGGGGGGGGGGAAATTTACATCCTCTTATACCCATGAGTATAAATTTTGGGGATAAAAATGTACATCATCTTATATCCATGCATAAGAATAGTTTGGGGGTGGGGTGGGGGGGGGCGTGCACGCGCTTTACGTCATCTCGATCCATGGGAATAATTTTTTGAAAAAAAAAACAAAAACAGGTCAAGACATCTCATCCATACCCCTAATAATAAATTTTGGAAAAAACTTGACAAAAGTCTTTAAGAATAAATTAGAAGGGAAAAAATTGACATTGACATCATCTCATGCCCTTGAGGTGGAACTTGTGAAAGTACCAAATCAGAGGGTATGATGTGGATGATGTTGTTACTGTTTGTTGTTGTTGTCGATCAAGATAATACCGATGAATGACAGCGTACTGTGAATCTCAAACTGATGATTATGAGAATATCTTTTGTGAAAAAAAAAAGACAACTTTTTTACAGAGTTGGAAAAAAAGGACATGTGAACCTGATAAGGACCATTCAGAGCTAAAAAGATGTTTATCATTCAGTACTGGGAAAAAGTAAGACAGACAGACAGACAGACAGACAGACAGACAGACAGACAGACAGACAGACAGACAGACAGACAGACAGACAGAGTAACGTAAAGAAGTAGGACCTACTAGAGGTGCCCTCCAACCACCAGCATGTGAAAATGAGAAAACAAATGGGTGCAGTAGGGTCTAAACTTTGAGCACCTCTTTTCTCTCCTTCCCCCAAACCAGAGAAACCATGTTACTATTTGAGAGGCAATAAAACTAGACCATGCATCCAGGTTTGTGTGTTTGTGGTATGGGGGGGGGGGGGGAGGAGGAGGGAGATATTCTAGATTTAGTGTTCTCTGACTTTCTAAAGACAATATCAGATCAGAATATCTGGAAATCTGAAATCAACAATAAATAATAAAATATTTACTTTGAAAGCAAAAACTTAATTCATGACTCAGATCTGTGTTTAACTGGATAAGCTTTGCATCATAATTTTCAATCAAACTGAAAACTGCTGATAGAATAAATAGTCATGAATATGTCATCATTACATTCATACTCAAAACCTACAAGGAGTATGGCAAATGAAACTTCAGGATTTAAACCTGCATATACCGTGTCTATCATGCAAGAAGAACACCTACATAAGCTCATACTGCAAACACACACATAAGAAAGAAAAAAAAGTCATAATGCAATATATGCACTTAAAAATCACACCCAAAAAACAAAAAAAAAACCAAGCTCGTAAAACATGCGCCAAAGATGCAAAAAAGAAAGAACGGGTTATGGGTGTAAAAAGATATGTTAGGAAGCAAAGCATGTTATCATTTTCCACGCAAACCCATACGTGCACATGCCAGTTTTTTAAAAGGACACAATGAGGGACAGCTGAAATCAAACAGAACTACTGATCTATTTAGAGGGTAAAACCTAGATGAATACACCAAAATAAAATAAACACTACTGTAACAATACATATTATTTCACTGATTAATACAGAACTTTTGTACAAGTCAGTAATCACACTAGATAGAAAAAAAGAGCGAATAATATGGTTCTTACTTATAAAGTTTCAGAAGAAATGTATCTACAAGACATCATCAAGGAGCAGTTTTTTAAAGATATCCCTGACATGACCAACAATAAGAAACAAAACAAACAAGCAAAGATGTTTGACGTTTGACTGACAACTTTAAAAAGTTCTCAATTTTTTGTTTACATAAATTAAAGGACTTTCTTCCTAGCAGTCAGGGTTACACAATAATTTTGCATCCACTTCGAAGAAACACTACAGTCTTAAGAAAGTTTTACATTTTTAAAAATTAACTCATCAAACAGAGCTGGGACAGACAAGAATATCGAAATGATAGGTAAGTAAAATGTGTGTGGCAACAGAGGTCTATCAGTTTGAGGTTCCTTTAGTTTTTTCTTTTTAACAGGACATCAATGTACTTGGGGTCATTATTCAAATGTAGAATTCCAAGAAAAAAGAACTTTTTCAATGGGATGGAACAGGCAGCTTAATAGCCTGCAACCCGACTTTTGATTAAGGCCTGAAACAATGATTAAATATGATAAAGTAGTGGCAAATCAGACACAAAATCCAAAAATTTAGCAGATTATACAGGATTATAATGTGATAATAGTAGGTATGCCAATGCTTCATAAATGAGACTTTTTAAAGAATAGCAATTTGCACCATTAACAGCAATTCTGCTGCCATAAATTAATCCTGAACAGCTGTAGCAAGGCCCATGAACGTTTCCGGTAGCGGAAAATTTCACATACAAATAACTCAGCTACATCCAAGAAAACTGACAACTGAATCTGGTGGACATATTGAAAACATATAACATAATTTTTGCATGTTTCCATTCAACTCCGCTTATGTTTCATGAGAGGTGCAGTCGTGTAACTAAAATAACCTAGCTGCCAAAATTAACTCTTACCATTGATGAACAAATCGGGATATTAGACAGTTGAAAGATTTACTTACTTATCATGGAATGCAGTGCACTTATTTCTAAAGGTTTCCTTACAAATTCCGCAACTTGCCTTCAAATACAGTGAATCTTTTATAGAGGCAGGAATTTTCATTAAATTCATTGCATAAGTATATCACATAAATGAGGAAAAGTATTCCGACAACTGCTTATTAATTTATTTTGTATCATGGGCTCGGAATATGCTGCTAGGACATCTGGATATTCTAAGAACCGACCCAAATAACACAAGAAAACCATGTTACCAGAGGCCTGTGGACTCTTTATGTGTCATAGGTTAAAATCAGTGTATGTTGAATGTTGAGGGGGGGGGGAGGGTGCAAGGACTCCAAATATGATGCCCATTAGAATAAAAAGTCACTCCAATAACTGAGATTAGCAAAACCATCTGCGAGATTAGCAAAACCATAGTGTTAACAGTTGTCCGAGTACCCTGGGGATAAGTCACGGGTTAAAAACACAGTCTCCGTCCAGGGAAACCCATGGCTGGATACAAAACACACAACACACACATGAAGGACTTGTACAGTTCTTGGTTATCATGAGGGAGCTGTGAGTGAGGG
>NW_004798327.1:43423-73311 GCF_000002075.1 Aplysia californica
CTGTGAGTGTGTGTGTGTGTTTGTGTGTGTGTGTGTGTGTGTTTGTGTGTGTGTGTGTGTGTGTGTGTGTGTGTGTTGTGATATTTTACTTTCTTTTGGGGTGGCTGTCTTTGTGTGCCTCTCACGTGGTCTACTTACTATACGAGGAGAACACGTTTGCGAGAAAATTTCCAATTATTATTCTAAGCATTACCACCATGACATGCTATTGTCGAGCGGTAGGTGGTAAGAGAAACATTCTTTGTTTGGCTTCATACTGAAATAAAGGGAGAGGGAGGGCGAGAGTGGAAGCAAGTAGAGAGAGAGAGAGGATGGGAGGGTTGAATGAAGTGAAAGGGAGGACAGTTTCAATAATATTGCATTAGTCTTACAATGGGCTGCTGGGGCAGATATAACACGCTACAGATTCAATCTTTCTTCACTCCTTTCCCTTTGTCTTCTCCCACAGTGATAGTACTCTTCGTCCCTTCAACATGTACTAAATCATTGACAGGAACAGTTCTCTTCTCCTTCCAACATACTGAATCATTACCATTATCTATAAATCTCTTTTACGAGGATTATTTTACTCATATAAACTAGAGAATGGAATAAAGACATTTTACTCATAAACTTACAAAATGCAATGCAGACATTTTACTCATAAATAAGAAAATGGAAGGTGGACATTCCACTCATAGCCTAAGCATAAGCTGTTTCTCTTCAAGAGCCACACCCCCCTCCCCACCATAGAACAGTGACTTCTCTGAGAGATGTGACAATCTGTGGCTAACTGCCCTAGGTCAGCTATCTGCTCCCTGGAGCCCTAGACAAGTGAAAGTGTGATATCAGAAGGCAAGATGTAGAGACCAGCTGGAGGGGGGAAAAAGCGCAAAGGTTCTGGCAAGGGGACAAGTACATCTTTTGAATACGAAAAAAAAATTGTTTTAACCCTTTCCTGAGAGAAACTGCTCTTAGCCTGTAGCCTGCTTTTCTTTGGACACTTTTCCTGCTGTTAGCGTCAGTTTCTTTCCCAAGCTTAAAAGATACACCCCCCCCCCTCCTCTGAGGTTACAATCCCATTATATCTCAGCTCTCCACTTATTTTGCACAGAACCATAAATGTCTGGCAAGGGACAGCCCAAATTCTTGGCTTTTCCTGCAGGCGAGACAAACAAATATTTGCCAAGACTTCACCTATCCAGAATGGCCCTGTATAAATATATAATATGAGGCACACAGCTAGGAGAGGTCTCAATACGCAAACTGTGGGCAAAGTGCAGTCGAGTCAGGAGAGGGATAAAATGTTTTGTTGGAAGACAAAAGCATGCGGGTTAGCGAGTGTCACACAGCAAAAAATGAAGCTGAGCTGCTGCGGTACACATGAGGGGGGCACGCAGCGCGTTGCTGCTCACTCACAACGGGAGGCGGGACACCGGACGCTTTGTGGTGGTGGTGGTGGGGGATCTCGTACGGCGGCGGTGGCCCAGCAAGCTGAAGGTGCTGCTGCTGCTGCTGTTGTTGTTGTTGTTGTTGTTGCTGGTGATGGTGGTGGTGCTGCTGCTGCTGTTGTTGTTGTTGATGTCGTTGTTGTTGTTGTGCCTGTTGTTGCTGTGCCTGTTGTTGTTGTTGTTGTTGTTGTTGTTGTTGTTGTTGTTGGTGGTGGTAGGGTTGTTGATGGTGATATGGGTACGGCGGTGGTTGCTGATGTTGCTCAGACTGGTAGGTAAGCGGCATGCTACCACCAAAAGGCACAGTAGGGGCAGCACCACCACCCTTTTTGTTGTTGTTGTTGTTGTTGTTAGAGGGGTGATGATGGTTGTTGTTGCTGTTAATGTTCACATAGTTAGGCAAATCGTACTGAGATTTCGGCCGATCCTGTAGAGGCTAAGTTCAAAAGATGGGGCAAAGGAAAGAAGGAAAAAAATATATCAGCGCTGGTGAAAACTATTCTTGGCAGTGCAGTTTATCTTAGGCAAATACAGGCATTAGAATTAATGTACATGAATATAACATTTTTAAAATGCCAATTTTAAATGCAAAAACAGAAATATCAGCATTCATGTCGAAATAAAAATGGTCACCAAAAAATAAAAAGGTCTACAGTTAGAATGCTCTATACAAGTAAGTTGCTTAAGTCAAGATGGCATGGAGTACAAAACGTCATGGAAACAATCACCGAAAAAGTCCTTGAAAAGAGAGAAATAGGCTACAAGTTTTTTCATAGAAAGCCGCAAACCCCCCACATCATCCACACTACCGTGGCCAATACAAAATTCCCTCTCACTGCCATGCAGCATGTGCAGAGACGCACACACTTGAGCATACACACAAAGCATACCATGCTGGAAAATAAGAAAACTGCACAAACTTTATATATTTTACGGGCATTTCCCCTTCTGAGATAAATACACTCTACAAAGACACATCTGTGCAAGTCTACTTTCAACCTTTTAGAGACAAAAAGGAATCTTTTCAAAAGTCAAGTCACCCAAATGAGATTTTCTCAATATTTCCTCTACTTTCTAACATTTAGGTAAAAAAAAAAAAAAAAAAAACTACAAATAAGTCATCAAAATGAGATTTTCTTAATGGTTCCTTGGCTTGTTTGGCTAAAAAAAAAATTTTAAAGGAAGCAGACTGAAGCACATTTATTAAAACCACAATTCATGGAATGAGTTTGTACTAAAGAAAGATATAACTTTCATTTTCTCCTCTTGCCTCAATTAAGAACATAATTGTAGCTTTTTTACACCCCCATTGACAAAATTGTAATCGGTCAGGTGGTGTCCACTTGCATCAAAGGGCAAAAGCAGACAAGGAAGGTAATCTGAATCTTAACTATTCTCTAAAGTTCTCTACCTTTTTCTCCTTTAAATATATTTTACCTCTCCACTGGTATTCATAATTTTTTAATTTTTTTTAAGATGAGGAGGGAAGCCATCATACAAGGAGGTGTGAAAAAATATCATCACCCAAAAGCAATGAGATATGGCAAGCAACTCGAGGATAAACACGTCAAACAGCTTGATCTAATGAGCACCCATCAACTCAGGTAAAGAAACTTTGGGGGGGGGGGGGGGGGGGGAAAAAAAAAGGGGCCCATAAGAGGGGCCTGGGGGCCACTGGGGAAAAAAAGGGAACAAAAAAAGGCCCGTCCTGCTACTTGAACTATCCACGCACTACGCTATGGGGGTAAAATCAATTCTCCCATTCCCCCCCCCCCCTCCCCCTCTCCATGCCCCGTCCAATTCATATACAACACTATTTTGCATCACCCATCATTCCAGTGATAGAGATATCAATTTTCATACGGAGTTAGTTGATTTGAGTAGAGCTTGACTGATAGTCACTAGCCAGTCAGCAGGGGAAAAAACTGCTTGAATGACTATTTAAGACTATCTGAGGACACCTTTGGAAAGTTATAATATTATACTGTCCACTTCGCCACAATACAGCAACCAAGAAGGAAGAAAAAAAAAAGGGAAATAGACAATGAAAAAAGCTTAGACCCAAGAAAATCAAGTCCCTGTCAAGTCAAAATTAGCATCGATTAGATCATGTCAATGGCAAGAAGCAAATTTATTATTACAGCATTAGTGGAAAAATAAATGGATGATGAGCTCCAGTCCTGTCCTACGTTTTAACCGACTTCTTTAAACCAAAGTGTGATACATTAATGGAACCGTGAACAAGTCTGTACAACGGAAAGCAGTTTGTTGCTCTAGGTTACAGCTTGAGCCAGAACGGACCTGTGGTCAGCCAGTACACCATTCTATGGTGGTGTGATCTGATTGGACGAAAGCGGCTACATAGGAGTGAGCGCAAGAGTCCGTCTGCTTGTGTGTGGGTGCGGGTATGTAAGTACCGAATGTATTAGCACGCGTGTGTATTGTGCAAAACTTACTTGAGTAGCCTTTGGTTGCCTGTTTACAGGCGTTATAGGAACCAGGTTATCAGAGCGACTGCGCAGGTGTTTTGGACCCTGAGGACAAATGAGCGAGCAATCCAGACATAGCGTTTCTCTTTCAATTTCTCTCCATCTTCATATTCCTTTCACCCACATCAGATCTGGCATGAAACTATTCCTTTCAGTTCTAAGACTTATCAGCGTTAATCTTTTCCAGGTATGTGGAAGTCAAACCAGAAACTCCATTTTAGTCACGAGTATAGATGGAAAAATCTCCATAAGCGTCAAACTCATGTGCGCAAAACCTAAGTGCCAATTTTATTTATTGACTGAAAAGACACTTTACAATAAAGTAACAAACAAGAACAGTTCTTGCGATATTTGTAAATCAAACGGCTGGCCAAAATGGTTCCATTCGGCTACACACTAAAAAGTAAAAGTAAAGAAAGAAAAGAATCCACACAAAACTGGGTTGTTGGGTTGGTTTTTTTTTTGTTCTAAAAAATATAACTAGTGCAGCAGCAGTTGAAGCTGTTGGTTTTCGCACATCGAAAAGTTCAGAAATCACACTGCATTTTTATAGCATCAAAATTATTTGTCTTCACACGGCAAGTGATTTAGAAACAACACTTTCTTTTATTTCATGGTGCAGAGAAAAACTTTCAGTTAAAAACCCTCACACATTTGAGTGTGTTGTATCCCACAACCAGATAGAACTAAGAAATATTTTTTTTAATGAGATAGAAAGATTTTTCCACAATGGATAAACCCTTCATCTGTCACATATTATGTATGCACATATAACACAGTTACATACAACGGTAATAAGCCCTTTACTAAAACTGCACAGGCAGGTGCCACCCGCACTGTTTGATGTACCATAAACAGAAGCACACGCTATAAATCTGCTTCTCTTCACTTTAAAATAAACGCCAAAAAGAGATTAAAACATTTTTTTTCAAGAATCAATGAGGGATCATGGTCTCTAGATAAGAAAAAAAGAGTTCACCAATTGTTTGATGATGTAAGAATCAGTCCCACAAAGTCATGAAACAAATCTGACAATCCAAACGTTAAACTCATGTGAAGAGCACATCACTGCATGCAGTGATCATGCAGTGATAGGTGCGACCAATTTGCATACAATTTGACCTTTTTTAAAATTCAAAACATTCGGAAATCATTGAAAAAAAAAGATTTTCAAAGCCCCAGATACTATTCAAAGAAATGTCTTTAAAAAAATAAATGTGTATCCAAAAATAGTCTGTACGTTACTTGCCACAGAAGTATTTTTAAAGTTACAACTTATCTATGTAGACGCAACCGAAATCGCACTTTCAGGTCGAAGCATGTTGGCAGTAGTTCCAGTACACTTGTAGAAGTCAAACTAAGTCACAAACTAGAAACTTATACACTAACACTGTGAGCTGAAAAAACCTGGGCACATGGGAGAACCTAAAAGTCTTTGCAAACTGCTATTCCAACACACCTTTTTAAGACAAGGTTTTATAGCACTTCAAACACAATAAGGTCAAATAAGTACTGAAAATTAGGGGTGTTACAAGAGAGTGACAAACACAAAAAAAGGAGGAGAGACAAGGACGATATGTTTGATATGAAAGAAGCAGCAAAACCACACCAGAGCACCCAGTAACCACCCGTGTGGAGAGAGAGAGAGAGAGAGAGAGAGAGAGAGAGAGAGAGAGAGAGAGAGAGAAAGAGAGAGATAGAGAGAGAGAGTGAGAGACAGACAGAAAGAGAGAGACAGAGACAAACAGGGATAAAAAATGGAGATATGGAGATGGAGAGAGAGAGAGAGGGGGGAGAGAGAGAGAGAAATCAGAGAGAGAGAGAGAGACAGAGAGAGAGAGAAAGAGAGAGAAAGAGTGAAAGAGAGATCAGAGAGAGAGAAAGAGAGAGACAGAGACAGAGACAGAGAGAGACAAAGGAAGAGCAAGAGAGAGACAAAGAGTGAGAGAGACTATGAAAACTATACACATCTTCTTAATTAGTCTACTTGGGTGACGTTAGTTGGAAACAACTGTGCCACATTGGCATTTGAACTAAGCACTTCACAACACTCTTTCAACACACACCATGCACTGCAAATACATGCACCATTTCAAAACTTCAATGCAATCCTAGTCAGAGCTAAAAAATATTTTCAGATGCAACAAAATCTCAACATGTATTCTTTTTCGTTTATCACATCACGTTAAGACTTTTTTTTTTAGTTTGTAAACACAGCAATCAGTACAGGGACCAGTATAGAAAATTCAAAAAAGAAAAAAAAAGAAAGTAAAATCCAAAACTATAAAATTATTATCAATTGTTATCTACAGCACATCTACAGCAAGTCAAAGATATGAAAGTCATTAAACAAACTCTTCACGATAATTAACAAAATCTTCCTTTTTTTAAGCAGAAAGGACACTTTTCACAGAAAACTACCACTACAATGAGCGTGCAAAACTACAGGTTGACAAAGGAACGACGAAGAATATCTCAAAGCCAAATAACACAATAATTTTCCTACACACGGCAACATCGTAAATTAAAAACAAACAAACAAATGTGAGATGTGCTGACCAAATGAGTTACTTCTCGCAATCCACAAATAATGGAGACGTTGACCAAAAAATCAACAATAGATCTGCAATCGAATTTGTAGATTTTCTATTGATGTCATTTATAAAACATATTCCTAAAGTATAAGATGGCTTTTATCATTTCATATTTTTATAAACTGCAAAAACTTCACCTTTAAGCGTAATGTATCTATTTCCATAGGGGTTGAATCCAAGAAGTAGCTCATTTTGTCAGCACGCATCACAAATATTTTACCACGGTAAGAGCTTGCACATTTACACACTGTCAACCTCAGGATGGTGCTGGGTTACATTTATAACAAAATAATCCTTGTCGTAGGACGGGAGGGGAGGGGAGGGGAGGGGTATGGAGAAGTATAGGGCAGTGTAGTAGTAGTAGTAGAAGTAGTAGCAGTAGTAGAAGCGTGGTTGTCCACTCACATTATCCACGAGGCTGCTCCCGCTGTCCTCCAGGCGGGCAGGGTCCGAGTCGCTGCGCAAGTGGTGGACACTGGGGGGTCGGCCGGCCGAAGGCTGTGAGAGGACGGAGGAGGGCGAGACCGAGAGTGAGACACACACACACACACACACATACACATACACAGAGCACCGCGCACTCGTATAAACACGCAATATCAACATCAGAGCATGCGTCATGAGCACAACACTAAGAGACACAAAATACCTTCTATGGTACTACATCACACCACCTGAGCACGCAAGGGCATGCACTGAGCATAAAGATTTGTATTTAAAGTCCTCTGACCAGGGCAAGCATGCACCAAAAGCACACACTCTCAAACACACAAACACACACAAACACACACACTCTCAAACACACTTTCACACACACACATACACACCTTCTCAAACACACGTTCACACACACGCGCGCGCGCGCACACACACATACACACACATACACACGCACATCCCCCCCCCCCCACACACACACACACGCATCATATAGACAAGAGAAATTAAACTAACTGACAAAGGAAAAGAGAAACAAAAATAGTCACTTGATAAACTCTATCAAATCACAATGATGACCGACTTACATTGATGAAAACCACACTACAAATTCCTATATTAATGGTTTTAAACAATGAAAAAAATCTTCAGGCTAAATTGCTACAAAAACAAAATACAACTGAGTTATCTTGTTGAACTAAAATCATAGTAATCTTTACATATAAAAGGTTTCAATTTCTTATTTTTTTAAACTTTGAAAATTAAAACTTCTCATTGTTTAGTTTAAAGAACAATGTTATCAAGTGACTAATAACTCTTTTCAAAAGAACAAAGACATTAACAACTGACACACAGTATACATACAAAATATCTATTGCATTCTAAAAACCACAAGAAAAAGTAACAAGAGAAAGCTTTTTATCGTAAGCTACTTGTCAGACAAATAAACCGTAACTAGTATCAAAATGAAATGCAAAAACTAAACTATTACCGATCAACTGTTTTCTGTCTTCAACAAAATAACCAATCACAAAAAGGAAGTGTAATTCCCTATAGAGAGCTAGAGTCAGACGGCCTGATCCTTGTGCTCTTAAAACATAAAACTACAAAACCTAATTTAACAGCCACTAATAAGAATTATTGTCAAGCAGTCTAATCTACAGATCATATGATTTGATTAGATTCATATGTAGGCAAATAATACTATATATGGGTATGTACATAAAAGGCAAAGTTTTATAAATAAGAGCATCTAAATGAAAGATAACAATTTGCTTCTTTCGTTTTCGCTGAAAGAAAACAAAAAGATGATAAAGAAAGCATTTTGCGAGTAATGACGAGCTCTGCTATTAATCTGAACTAAAAACGTATTATTAGCGCATTAATTCAGACATAAGCAGAAGAGGACGCACAAAAAATTTTAATTTACTATTCTTGACTCGTTAAGATCAAAATGGTGGTCGTATTATAAGACAAATCAAAACATCAAGAATCCCCCCTGGAAGCAGACTAGGATAACAGACCCACTGATAAAGAAATAGAATGAGCAAGCCACACCACAGAACTCACTGTCAACCACCCATGGTCGATACAATGTAGGCCTGTACACAAAGAACTGGTAAAAAAATATATTACAGCAGGTCATGCTCTCTTCCCGTGCTTGGAAAAATTAGGATAGAAGAGCAACATCTCTCCCCACAGTGAGGTAAGCTACAAGGGTAACTGAATAACAATATGTAAATTTGTTAGTCTATATAAAACAACCCCATTGACTTAACTTATTAACTTAAGATCATTAAATAGGACAGCTACTTCAACCCTTTCAGTCAGGGCCAACAACCCAGCCAGGCTGAGAGGAGTACAACAGTCTCAGCTGTTAGAGATACTCGATAAAAAGAAAAACTTCCTCAAGACAGAATCAAACACACATCTTCTGCAAAAAACTTAGGGTGCGCAATGACCATAGCATTAACTAAAAAAAAATGTTTTCAAAGAATCACAATAAAATACAGTCAAATTTTAAAAAGGCAAAAAATGCCGCATTGTTGGCCACATAGTGCCAGGAAGCAGACTGGGACAGTTGTGACACCGAAAAGAAATTTAAGGAGCAGACTGTCCCAAGGAAACCACTGGGAAAACCTCCCAAGGACATAGACAAAAAGTCGTAAATGCGATAGAGAGGCCAGTAAGAATGATCAAAAGCACCCATCAAACACCCACTGGGATGAAAGATAATGTTGAGAGGAAAAAAAAACAAACAAATAAACCTCAAAAACAAGCCCTGGCATAAACAGAAAAAAGCGGCTCAATAAGAAAAAAAGACAATCCTTTCTCCACAAAAATCATTTTCATTATATGACATCACTTCACCAGTCTCAAACATGAAAAC
This sequence comes from Aplysia californica, assembly GCF_000002075.1. Lineage (NCBI taxonomy): Eukaryota > Metazoa > Mollusca > Gastropoda > Aplysiida > Aplysiidae > Aplysia > Aplysia californica. The sequence goes on from NW_004798327.1 coordinate 52,764, forward strand.
AGCCAAACTCATATTGCAAAGAGAAAATCTTAAGTATTCTAAAATCACTTTGGATGCACTTTGTTATTTCTTCAAATTCAAAATAAACTCCCATTAATATAAGACAGAAAAAATCAGAACTATTGTCTTGAATTACTTCATTTTTTCCCCCAATTAGCAACAATGCAACAATGGCCGGCAAGCACAGAACAAGACATCATAATTAAGTAAGCAGAATAAATGAGCGATAATGGATACGCAAGCCAATAATATTGGAGCAAATATAATAGAACAGGTCATTTATTTTACTGTAAATATTTTACACCTCTCCCTATTCCCTATTCGATACAATTTACATCATATAGGGGGGGGAGGGGGTGTCAGATGCTTTGTCCCTGCCCCTCAGGGCCAATCTGAACTGCGTCCCATCAAACGGAAATTCTCAGCAAAATAATTCCCTACTTAAAAGAAGCCAACCTCTGCAAGCAACGGTGAAGAACTTAACCGTTACACCATAGACACCGATAGATTAGAGGGAAAGAACAAAAAGCCTTGACACACTAAGAAAGAAGAACCAAAAAATAATTGAAAAGCAGTGAGTAAAAAAAAAAGCCCCAAAAAACAGGCCAGGACAAATACATTATGAAATGTCTGATGCTTCTTTTGCTATATTTTTACGGTCCCTTTTTAAATGAAGTAGGCGTACTGCAAACGACATGGACAAGAAAGCCATTTCTTCGAGTACTAGGTAAAGAAAGAACCTTTTGTATGACATCACAAGTAGGTTGCTATGGGGTTGTTTTTTTTAAGTCTACTGAATTCTTCATTGAATTTCTACAACCATTACAAATGAACATTTTGGCCTCCACGGAATTCTTCTTTGTGCTGCACAATATACCACCAATGTAAAAGAGCACCTAAAATTTATTTCCCCTAGCCACAGAGTGAGCAGCACTCCGAACACATTTCACTTCAGTAAATTAAGTTGACAAAACTGTTATTTGTGGCAACAATATTCAATAAGACAGTACTTTCAGTAACCTCCAAATCAAAAACAAACAGACAGACAGTGACCTTGGAGAAAAACCTGAGCAGAGACTTGAAGAGAGTAGAAAGGAGAAAAAAAAATGCGGAAGTGCAGATGGAAGCAGAAAATAATGAAGGGGTAAAAAGCCAACCTCATAAAAACAGAAAAGTAAAAGTAGCAGCATTTACTGCAGACAGCAATGGGTGAACATGTCTGTGACGCGACCAACGAGAATAGAACTTTGTATTAAAAAACCTTGGCACCCCAGTTCGCAGCATTAAACTTACACACTGGAAAGCAGAGATAGGGAAGAGACAAGTTGATATGTACGATACACTCCATCAAAGCATTATCCTTCAAAGTTAAGTATTTTCCAATAGCCCTCGCAAGTCTTTCAATAGGCAGCACGATAAAGAAAAGATCACAGCATGCATAAGATACAATTATAATAGGTATACGCAAAAGACTGAGATTATTCCTAAGTCGGTATTATTTCTGAGGGGTTGCTACAATAATATCTTGAAAAAAGTGGAGATACATATATAGAATAATCTGGACAATATGATCGTCGCCGGAAAAGTGAGTATGAGACAGTTTTCTGTATACTGGAATATGAACATGGGTTTGTTTCTACTGGCTGAATATGTTATTGGTAACATAACTGCGGTACATTGTCTCTAAAGAGATGGAGAGTAATGTGGGGGGGCGCAGGGATGGGCATTGACTGAACATCTGAGACCTTTTCCTAATACCATCCGACATATTTTCTCAAAGAATGATTCTATAAGGAAAAACACACTCAACAGCATTGTAGAAAGATCCAGAACCTGCCCATCCCTGAATTGATAAGAAGAGAAAATATGTTGGGGGGGGTCGCGCAAGTGAGGGAGCTGAAGAAGTGCGAGCTTTGATACCAGGCCATGCAATCAGGCAGGTGGGCTATTGTGAAGGCTATACTGGGTAGCCGCGCCAGGCACAGCTGGCCGGGCTGACACTCACAAGCTGCTGCTGACCAGCAGAGTGGACATGGTAGCTAAACGGGCGGCCACCAGAGTCTGGGACAAACTGCTGGTGGTGCTGGTGCGGGTGCTGATGCTGGACCGGCCGGGTCAGCACCTGGCTCGCTGGCCGCGTGTTGGGCGACCGTCTCTGAAATAAGCAGGAGGGGGAGAAGAGCAATGGCAGACTGTAATTGGGAGTCCACCGACCTGACTGACACAATTGAAACGGCCGCTTGGGTCAGGACAACTCGAATGAAGGAAAGGAATGGGAAGTGAAATTTGTTGGCGGTTTGGAAAGGGGCGAAGAGGATGAAGGAGGGAGTTTTAAGCATCATTTTTTCGAGCTTTGATAGATGTCCGAGCAATACTTTCTTCCGAACCTGTATTCAATGTTGTTCTCCATACTAGAAGACTTCTTTTTTAACTAACCAAGTATGTGAATCAATACTAAAGTACAGCTGACAAAGGTTAATTTTTCACTTGCAACAGTTACCGGAAATATAAAAAATCATGAACTGTAGAGATGGATGCAACAGGGCGGGTGAAGGAGGAGGGTCAGAAATGGACATCAAGGGAAAAATGTTACCACAAATAGCAAATTGCAGCTCAAAGCTGAATAGGTACACACAAAAATGCAGATCTAGTACCTACTTAAATAGCGTCCTCTAGAATGAGGTGTGCAATGTTTCACAGCCAATATTGGTTATTGATTTACAACTGCATCACTGTATTTTCCCATATGATAGTGAATCTGTAGTCCTGATGAATAATTTTTTTTAAATTAAACAAATTAAAAATTCCAGCCAAACTGGCAACGCAGACAATGGGCAACTCCTACCTCATCTATACTAAAAACGAAACACGACTGAAAAGCCAACATAGCTGAGGAAAAAGTTCTCAAGTCAAATAATAAACCGAAAAAAAATTTGGAAATAAACACATGCTAGATCTACACTACGTGTCCAAACTAAAAAAGGAAGCTTTACAGTGTTAGTCTAAAAATCACAAAGTGGATAGTTCATCTACATCACACAGCATATATGAAATGTGGCATCATAGAAAGCATCACAAGTCAGTATGTTCCAAAAAAATATTCAAAAATAGTAAGCACAAGGGCTTAATACAGGCACAGTCATAATTCATGTGAAGGGTTAAAATAGTACAGTTCGAACATGCAGGATTAGTACATATCTAGTTGCGGAATACACATTCAAAGACACACATAATATATGTTAGAAGATATACAAAGGGCAGGCCAAGATCAAAATGCAAGTGTACAAGAGTCTTCACTTAAATTACTTCAGTTCCATTTGTGAAAATTTTAGAAATGTAAACTGTAAGATTTTTAAAAACTATTTTTTCCCCACACAATTACAATATGTTCCCTCATTGTTTAAAAAAATTACATTTCAGGAACAAAAACTATGTAGTTATCAGAATTTAAGTACACACACGCATGAGCACACACACATATTATGCATTCCCTCACATTCATTAATATGCAGGTGTGCACATGTATGAAAGCTCACAATGTCAACAAAGAAAAAAAAATCTTCAAGTCCAACTGTCACACCGACATCTAAAAAATATTAACGCTCATCTTTTTAGCATTTCGGTCAGGAACCAACAAAGGGTCAGGGCAACATTAAAAGCTCCGAAATCCAAATCCTAACTACATTATGTGTGTAATATATATATATATATATACATTATATATTCCTAGGTTAAACAGAAGCTAGCCTAGAGAGGTCCAACTAACAACACCAGCTGCTGAAATGCACAAATCCAACAGCCATTCAGCACTCGGCTGGGAGCAACAATGTATCACACTGTGCGAGTCAGCCAACACTGCGGTGCACAACTACTACAGACCATAAAGGGTTAACAAAAATACAAGCTGTGGGAGGGGTAAGTGCACACACTGACCGAGGTTAGTCAATAAGTCAATACCAAGTGGCAGTTTTCCAACTCAGTACTGGAGTTTCAATTAAAAAAGGGCTGATTTGACTACATACACAGGGTAGCTAGCTATTGTGTGGACAAAAAAAAAAAAAAAAGAGAGGAAGGGGGAGAGAAAGAGGGGCCTGGGAGAGCACTGACACGAGCAGAAATAAATTTATCAACTGAGAATAGAACTAAATTGCGGTACTCTTATCAAACCTTAAGTAAATGAATTTTTATTAAGAATCCTTCTTGTTTCAATATTTAAAAATAAAAAACCAGGTGATTTGTATTCTTTTTGTGCAAACTAAAAAGGATGAGGTTCAAAGCCCCCAAAATAGTGAACAATAAATACAAGACTCTAGCTATCTCATTATTTTAGCTGCACTCTAATCAAATTGTAATATTCATAAAAAACACAGCTTAAAAAATGTCACAGCCAAGGTAAACAAGAACTGCTAAAACTTGACAGAAAGATAACATTTCTCTGCAAATGCCATGTCAACATAACACACCCATATCTTCTTCTATAACTTCAGTCTTTGTCAAAACACAATTAAAATTTAGTAATACAGAAAACACCCCCTCCCCCCTGCTTCCTTTTCATTTACTTAATATTTTCATATTTTTATACAACATGGCCAATTATACTTTAAGTTCTTAGAAAATTTGGAGACTATACCAGTCACTACATAACAAGAACTTGACAGTTCTCCACACTGGCTGGCGTTACAGCAAGACAGTACAGCTGACCCTCACAGTCATTGATTTGTTTGCAGTTTATCAACAAACAATAAAATCAGAAATGGAACTTTGTATACCTTTACGACCCTATCTGTTAAAAAAAAAAAACGGTGGGAAGGCGAGGACGCTTGACAATCTAAAACACATTACCCAATATACAGTTCCATAATCCAGTGCGGGTGGGTAACCTTCTTAAAACACCGATGTGTCAGAAAAGTTATGCAAAACCGTTAAACCTGACTAACAACACAACAAAAAAAACAACAACAACAACAACAAAACCCACCTCAAAGTTACATATGTCTCCTAAAATTCCATATATTCCTCCTATACATTCGATTCAGCACTGGTCAAAGGGGAACTAAAACATCTTTTGTTGGAGGGTCAACTATACTGCTGCCCACCCTCAAGCCTTAATATAACTGCTCATGCTCTCGCGGCCAGAAGACAAGAGTGGTAGGTGTGGTGAAGAGGGGTAAATGGGTGGGGGTGCCAAGGGCAACGCGGAGGAGGAAGAGGAGTAGGAAAAGGAGGAGCAGACGAAGGTCAAAGGTCCACTAGCACTTACAGCCGGGTTGTCTGCCGCCAGGGAAGTTTTACTGGCCGAGCTGGCCGAGCTGGCCGAGCTGGCCAATGGGGCCGCCGCCTGGGCTCCTGCCACGCCCATAGACGTCGCTGGGGCCGCCTGTGCCGGAGCGGTGGGGGCCACCCGCTTAGGGCTCGGGGTGGGGCTCGCCTTTTTGGTGACGTTCTACGTCCCCGGTTGACAAAAGGTGTGGGTGAGTGATATGGCCATGGAGATGGGTGGTGGTTGTAGTGGTGGTGATGGGTGTGAGGATGGAGGAGGAGGAGGAGGATGTAAAGGGAGAGACACCGACTTATGAGTAACAACACAAACATATTTCCTTCACCAACTCACACATCAAAAACACTCTAGTCTCTGCAGCCAGTTCTTTCAGTTAAGATTTTAAAGATGCTCAGTCTCCACACTGACCGCAAATCAAGAATTTGCAACAAGACCTAAAACTACTACTGCTATAGCATGTACGTCTCCATAACAGAATCGTTTTCAAGTATTCACAAAGCTGAGTTACAACTCCTCAGCACAATCTCTCAAACCCAACACCTGCCATTTAAGACTAACAATCCTGCAGCAAACCTGCACTTATCACTACATGGCATTGGACAGAAGGGCGAGAGCCCAGCTGTTGCTGGATTGATAACAACAACAACAAGACTAACAATCCACTCACAGGAGTAATATTTCTAGATCTAAAAAAAGACAAACTGTCAATCACTTTATGTTCTCTTTCTCTTTTCCTGAAAAGATGCCTCTTTGCATATGTTTCAGAGAAAGTGAACACAAGGAAGATGAACAGATGAGGAAGGTTAACACTTACGCACAATAACAGGCAGGCAAAACAAAATGACATAGGAACAGACGTCACACACAGAGCCAGCCTAACAGCCAGACCAATGTGTGAACAGGGAGAACCGTGCTCAATTATGCACAAAAGTCAGATCCAACACAACAACAACCAGATGCCGTGTGCAGTGGGGCATGGGGAGAAGGCATGCATCCCCCAGTCAGCATACACTTGATATACAATGATGGCAGGCCTTTCTCAGTCGTGGAGACCCAAGCATTGGCAACACAAGACACACGATGAGTTGTTATTCACTATAATTACTGTGGGGGGGAGAGATTAGTTGGAACAGCCCAGTCTTGGTGCCACTGTACAACAGTAACAGCAGTAAATAATAACCAGGGTTATTATCTTACAACAGATTATCATAAATATACAGGAAGATACAGACAAAAAAGACCCAGTACACTGAAGCATACATTACGGTCTCCATACTCCATCTCCCTCCTCCTTTTTACTTTCAAACTCACCTAACAGAATATAATCTATCAATCCTTGGCTTCTTTTACTTAACACACCGAAAACAAATTTCAGACACTAAAACTGCTTCCCAAATAATGAGTCGAACTCTGATTTGAGCATACAAAACTACCCCTTTTTCCTATAACACTATTTGAAAACACACTTTTGTATGCCACAAGCATTTCTTAGTTCCTATAAATATCTCCAGTATAATAAATTAATGTTGGGCTCTTCTGATTTCTTTTCGTACTTTCTTCAACTCAACAGCAGAGTAACACTGTCTTGAAAGTACATACTAATAAGAAGTTAAACTTACTTGTTCAAATATACAACAAAATACTATTGGTACATGTCATGTCACACACTTGGCTGTTATGAAATAATAAATAAATGCACAGAAGTAGAAATGTTTTCAAAAACTAAAAAGTAAGTCCATAGTCCCAGCAAAATGCACTCATAAACAAACATCAGAAAGTGTAGAAGACCAATAAGCAAACATGCACCCCAGATCACAAGAGCTACAAATTCTTCAACATAAAGCGAGCAGATGAACAAACAGAAAAAAAAAAAGAAAGAAAGAAAAAAATCCTTTTACGTGTTTTTGTGCAAAATAGTGCACAACAAATTTCACTATAAAACCTGACACTTTAAAATTACTGTTTCAGAACACCATGCAAAACATTCAGGAAAAAAAAAACACAAAAAAACTGAACTGAACTGACAAAAGGAACAAGGACAAAAAGCTATCGTGAGAACACCGTACCTCGGTCTGTCCACCCAGACTGTCAACAGGCCCTCCCACCAGAGTCTGGATGCCGTTGATCTTCTGTTCTCTGATAGTCATAATCCACTGATCTTTCAAGTCTTCTTCATCGCTGTTGTCTCCTGACCTGAAACACAATAATGTTTTGGGTTTTTTAAATCATCAACCCTGTCCACAGAACATATGAACCAGCATGCATATGTCAGGCATCGCAGTGAAATCAGGCATTCATCAAAATAATGAAATCAAACAAAACATTTTTTCCCTCCCATTTGCCAATTTTTAGCGAGTTCTTTGTTAAGGGCTCAAAACCTTTTAAGCCCACTTCAAACACATTCCTGCAATGCTTAGTTTCCAAGGACAAAACAACTCGGTAGTCACCAAACTTTGGCAGCCATTTTCTTGCAAAATTTTACCTGACACCCTGCGACCCCACCACTTTCAGTCAAAAATATCTCCACCTCTATTCAAGATAAATAGGATTTTTTTTTCATCAAAAGCAAGATACAACTTCAAAATTTACTACACCGCATTACATAACAACAGAGAAAAGTGAACATGTTGTACTCGTCTATGTTCATTCTTGTCACACATGCACTTGTGGATTTTTACAGTACATTAATATGTGACTGCATCCACAACTTCAAAACCTAAAACAATATGAACGACATCTCTTGTAAGATAATAGCCTATTCTGAACTAAATTTTGGCGAAAAAAAGAGTTAAAAAACTAAACCTGAAAAAAAAAATGCCTATCAAAGAGAAACCAAGCATGAAATGAAAAGTACATAAGCTGATTACTCAGAATCTAAAAATTAAATCATCATTTAATTTAAACAAACCCCTTTCAATCAAACAAGCCAGAAGGCAAAATATACTCATACTCCTCCCCTAATCTCAATAGTATTATTTTCTAATATAAACCAAAGAAAAGGACTGTTCTCTGTCAATAGCAGCCTTCAAGGAAGGAAAAGGATAAGTGACAAGTACTAACTCTTCACTGTCTTCGCTGTCGCTGTCTGGGCCTTTCTCCGATTTCCACCTCTTGTACCGGTCTATCAATTCTGACAAGTAGGCAGTCTTTTTGGCACGACGGATGAATGGGTGTTTCAACAATTCTTTGGCAGGCGGTCGCTGGAGGGAAGGAGATATGCAAAATTATTCGGAATCACAAGCTGTCAAATGAGACTATCAAAATTACAAGGGTACATCATCCTTACAAAAGGAAAAGAAAATCCCCAAAACTGAAAATGGCCTGAAATTTTTTTCATGACATTACTGAAATATTCTAACTACAGTTCATGAAACGTTCAAAACAGGAAATATAATTACAGAGTGTTGACCACAGCTACTTAAATTTGCTGCAAACACCCTTCTAATAACTTCTGCCAGGCGTCTCTCCTCCCTCGCAACAAACTGACTGCAGAGCAGGAAAAAAAATTCAAGCACTCACTGCAAACAGTTCACACACAAACTGCCACAACAAATCATATATATATATAAGAGTACAAAGCTTTTTTTAAATACAATGGAGGGTAACAAATCTTTTAAAACTCTAAAAAAATAGACACACTACAACCATCTGCAAAAGGACTGGGTACAGGCCCCAAACACTTTCTACACAAAGAAAGTCTGGCTACTGACCAATATCAAGGTCATACACACCCCAGAACTGTGACACTTGACCAAACTACACAATACCAACACTTTTTTCCCCTTGTAACTGCTAGGTGATATTACATCTAGACAACGTACACATTAGTAGTTAACTTAAGCCGGTGCTTACATTGGTGGGGTCCTTGTTGAGACAAAGTTCCACAAACTCTTTGAAAGGTCTGGAGAAATTCCCCGTCAGCTGGGGTGGATTGTTCTTAGGAATGAGAAACAGCACTCGCATGGGGTGCAAATCAGAGTTAGGAGGCTCTCCTTTAGCCAGCTCAATAGCTGTGATGCCCAAACTCCAGATGTCAGCCTGAAAGCAAAGAAAATTGTTATTTTCCATTAACTCACTGATTACTGGGCCTTTTCACCAGTCATAAGCGCTGAAGACTGGTGTTTTTGGGAGTATTTCATAACACCACCACAAATCTCAGAATTACCCTATTGTATTTATTTTTTGACACAGTAAAGTTACATTCAAACTTAATCTAATACAAAAAACTTATGTTGTTTAAGTCTAATACTTTTAATTTTTATGATTTTTAGAAAATTGGCATGAATTTGGTTTTCCGGAAAATTTCCAGAGACATGACAAATAAAATGAAATTCACAACAACAAAAATAAAAGTTCAAAGTGTTCTGTTTTGATTTGTATGTATGTGTGAGCGTGTGGTGAAAATATAAAAGCTGAGCTGTGCATTGATTCAGACCCATGCAGTGAATTACATGAGACAGACGCAGGGCACGAAGTTGTGATTTCGTTGTGTTAACAACAGCACCAGTACTAGTGCTAGATCTAGCCCTAAAACCACAAATCAGGCCGTGTTCGGGTACATATCAGGGTCTAACTAATGTAGGGGTATACTGGCCAGCACAAGGGTGTACGAAACCTCCCTGTGAACTCGAACCCTGGTGCCGCCCATTATCCTGTTATCTTTTTCTCAGCTCCTTTACCTGGCACACCCTGATTTTGCCCAAGTGATTTTACTGGTACACCCTGATTTTGCCCAAGTGATTTCACTGGCACACCCTGATTTTGCCCAAGTGATTTTACTGGTACACCCTGATTTTGCCCAAGTGATTTTACTGGTACACCCTGATTTTGCCAAAGTGATTTTACTGGCACACCCTGATTTTGCCCAAGTGATTTCACTGGCACACCCTGATTTTGCCCAAGTGATTTCACTGGTACATTCTGGTTTTACGCACCTTTGTGTCATAGGCAGACTGCTTTATCACTTCTGGTGCCATCCAGAAAGGCGTACCCACAAATGTGTGCTTGTTGTTGATGGTGGTCAGCTGTCCAGCTACTCCAAAGTCAGCCAGCTTCACATCTCCGCCCTCTGACAGAAGCACATTGGCAGCTGGACGAGGAACAGACAAAACCATCAGGTGTGATCAAAGATGGTTCAGGCAGACAGACTTTATCTATCTACTTCACAGAAACAGCTGAATTGGTGCAAATTTCAACCTGCTTTATCATTTCATTCAAGCAACCACACCTAAATATTAAAAAGAAAACAACAAAAAAACAAATAAAATTCCTCACAATATTTTAAAAAACTGTTTATCAAATAACACACATGCAAACTGGATTCAACAGCAGCCCAATAACACGCAAATACTCAGAAGCTCCTCCACGGCACGAAATAGTATATATTTGCCAAAATGAGAAATACTCAACAACCAAAACAACTCATCGCCAAGTAATGCATTGAGAAGACCAAATCAGAAGCCCTCTACACTGTCCGTACCTTTGATGTCTCTGTGAAGTTTACGTTCTGAGTGCAGGTAATCCAAGCCCTTGAGTATCTCTCGCAGTATGATGGCGATGTCGTTTTCTGTGAAAGTGCCAGCCTTCATCAGATCTAAGGCTGAGCCGCCACCCAGATACTCCATGATGATCCACAGCTTAGAACCCTGGGTACAACAACAAAATATATTAGATAAGATGAGATAAGATTCATCTTTATTGTCCAGATCCTAACACATTGGTTTGGTGTTTCACCACGTGTACACACACACACACACACACACAACACACACACACACACGCATACACGCACACACACATGCACACACATGTAGGCTTACAATCACATGCATAACATAAATGAGCAGCAATATAAACAATAATAATCTTAATATTAGTCAAGAATACACCCTTCAGACACGGTGTCCTGGGTCTCCCAAGCTTCTAACAAAATGTGGCCTCTGTGACAGAATCAGTATTCTACAGAGACCCCACTTGCATATCATTACACTCTACGTGAACCTCACTAACTTAATGTCACATTCTACTGTGACCTCCATTGCACTGTTTCAAATTCTACCAAAACCCTCTCCTCTTTCCAATAACAATGCACGGCAGAAAGAAAGAGGAAAAGGACCACGGCCTCCCGACGTCTGTATCCATGTATTGAAACTGTACTGGAGTAAATGTACAAACATATTATTTTCAAAAAGAAAAGCACCAAAACCATTTGCAATTATCTCACGAATGTGGCATCCCATGATTAACTTCTCATTATGACTTTAAAACACAGGGTTTTTTTTCTACATAAAGCATAAAGAGTCTGACTTATTCATGATCATTCTTCCCACAGTGTTCACTTCATGTTCCTAAAGACCACTGCATCAGTCACCTTGAGGTAAGAGCCATGGTATTTGGTGACAAAGGGACTGTCACACTGTGAAAGAATCATGATCTCCTGCTGGATGTCTTCTATCTCATCCTCCGCTTCCTCCAGGTCAATGATTTTGATTGCCAGGACCTCTTTGGACTCTGTGTCGATGCCTTTGAACACTTCCCCAAAGGAACCTTTGCCAATCTTCTCCAACTTTGTGAATCGCACTTCGGGGTCCACACTCAACCGACCCTGAGATACACAAAACAAAAAATATTACACAAAACATGATACAAGCAACTCCTAAAAAATCAGTCTTAAAGCCAAGCAACTTAAAAAGTTGTTTTTAAGGACAAAACTATCTTTAAGCATCAACTTTTAATAGGTTGAATCCTTGCCTGTTTTAGTACCAGACCTTCCAGCTGCTGATGCCATTTTTCGAGGATTTAGGTCCAGGGCAGCACCCTGGCAGGGAGTTGAAGGGACACAGCGCCCCCTTTACATTTGAGATTTTTGTGTTTCAGGGCATCCTAAATATGCCATTTCTGGCTATTCAAGCCTAAATTTAACAAGAAAATAAATGAGAAAAAAACAACTTGCATGCATAATTTTCTGCTTTGTCAATCCATATAAAATAATATATCCAAGGCCATGCTTTCCCCCTTGTACCGGTACTGAACATCCATAATAGTAGTATAACAGCTAGAGCTATATTTACTTGACAGTTAATGTTCTTGTGTTGGTTTGCACCATGTGTAGAATCAGTATTATCCAAGGCCACGCTGTTGCCCCTTGCACTACAGTACACTCATAACAGCTATATCTAAATAACTTGACAGCTTATGTTCAACTTAAATCTACAACAATATTTACAAATAAACAAGTATGATAACAAGTCAAGCTTTCATTAGAGAGTTTTCTATTCTTGGCAGGCTCAGGATCTATTGAACCACATTTCTTCCTCTTGTTTACAGTGCTGTTGCTCTGCTTGTGCTTTAGAAGTGAAAGTAAAAGACACTCTCTACACTTTCATATAAAAAAAGCACTCCCAGTATAGGTTTGCTATTATTGTTGCCTATTATTAATTACAGGAACTTTTTATTTCGCATTTTTTTAAATAATTTTTTTAATTACTATTTTTTTAGCATGAATTTTAAAGGAAATTTCTCCATCTGTGGATATCTGCAAGACAGATTTGCGGAAAACTGGAAGCACTGTAGTACATGTTTTACAGCACTTGCAACAGAATAAGGTCATATAAATAATAAGTGCCGAAGATAAGAGGTGTTACGAGAGAGTAACAAACACAAAAAAGGAGGAGAGATAAGGACGACAGATGTTTGATAGTAAAGAAGAGGCAAAACACACCACAGCACCAGCCAACCACTCACAGTGTTGTATCCACTCACTAGAACAAATTACTAAGGAAGGAGGGAAATTCCCAAAACAGTCGCAGGCAGAACTAAAGCAACAACAGGCCGTACTTTCAGACAACAACTTAACATGATACATTCATATTAATTTATATTTACCGAGCAGCTTTTGAGGTTTTTGCCCTTAACATAAAGTCATTGAATTAACAATAAGTTCACTAATACAAGCAATTTTTTTTCCTACTCTTAAAAACATTTTTTTAAAGCATGAGCTTGTTTCTTGAATCCAAAGATAATAACAATGACCTCACAAAAAAAGCTGGGACTAGAGAAGCCAACAACCCCATTCAAACATTCATGACACTACAAGACCTCAATCCCCCTTGGAAAATAATTGCAGGGCTACTAACCCTTAAGTTTCCATTTCAGGTAAATTCAATGTCAATTTCAGGTATTTTAGCCCAAAAATCTGGTAGTACAAGGACAAAGAAGTAAAAAAAAAAATAAAAAAAATTCAAGTTACTGCGATACGGTACACTTTGTTACCATCGAGTGGAGATTGCTTTTTGTGGTATTGGGCAATTATGTTTTCATAACGCGTGTGCATGCACATTTACAGGCGCGCGCGTGCACGCATGCCCAAAAAAAGCAATCCCCACATGCACACCATGCTGGCTCCTTTCTGATGCAAACACTTTTTAAAAAATAAGGAAAATAGAAGGAAGAAAAAAACAATGTAGAAAAACAAAGGAGAAGAAAAATACGTACATGTACATCTCTGGTCCCTCGTTGCTGTGGTCTAGGCCCAACATCATGGTTGGCCATCATCTGAAACAAGGATGTTACATAAAATGTATACAATTATATAGAAGATATTTCTTTTTCTTTTTTAATTTTTAACTTTCATTTTCAACGTTGCAAAATTATGACAAATATCCATTTTTCAAGTGTATCAATATCACATGACAACAAAATTATGAAAGCTCACTTTTCATTCTGGTTAATTTAAAATGATTCCAGAAATATCTGAGTCCTTCCTGCAAACTATAAACTTTCTAAAATATAATGATAAGGAATTCAATTTTGAGGGATGACAAAGCATTTTCAAAATTCCATCTATTCCACAATCGTATCAGAGTTGACCATATCATGCCCTCTGAACTAAAACAGCTACACACTGAGGTATGAAAATATCCCTAAGCTACAAAGTGAACATGATCTTTTTAACAGTTTTCAAACTTTTTTTGTACCATGTCTCAGTACCATCTTGTTTCATGTCGTCCATGCCCAAACCTAAGACATTTAAATTATATTGCAGTTAATAACTCTTTTGATTCACTGGACCAGTCAGATTAAAACCACTAAAAACATAGTTCAAGACTGTGTAAACTAAAAAGAGTCTGAAATAGTCCTGAGCCTAAAATATACAACTCATCAAGGCTCCACTCATCAGGATTAACTTACTTGAGGTCCGGCCATCATTTCGAAAACTTGTCGAATGAAGCTTTACTTAGATAAAAAAAAAGAAATTCCTGAAAAAGAAAAATACGCACTTTAAAAGCACTGATCAAAACAAAACATTTTAAAGTACAATAGCCTACAGCTGTTAAAACAAGACAACACTTCCTTCAGGTCCTAACATTTTAAATTAAAGAAAACTCAATTTTTACTGATGAAAAGAATGGCCTCTATCCCCTCTAAATTAATGTTTTTAAATGTATTATTAATGATTCAACACTATCTATCCTATCTATAAAAATTGGCAAGTTTTATGCAATAATTATATTGGATTCAAATAGTCCTTCCAGGAATGCTTGTATTTAAAGCTTCCTCACCAAATACTTTTTCCACTTTTTTTTTCTACACCCTTTGATGAAAACATGTAGCCCAAGCTTGAAAACCAACTCTAAGGGGAAAAAAAAAAAGCAACAGAGACCTACTTCCACAAAAGACTAAATTCAAAGTTACCAACTGATTTCACTATCTGTTTCATTGAATTTCAACAAAGATCTTTTTGGACAAAAGACATTTTTATTTTTTGGTTGTAACAAAGGATTTGTTAGTTTACTATTACATCACAAGTCACCCAGTAATAGAAAAGTTGGAGTGCTGTGCCCAAACTTCTTGACCTTACTATGCCTTTAACCTTCTTCTGGTTAGACAGAAATGTGGCAAAGATGAAATGAATGAAACATCAATGCTCAACAAACTACAATTTTACACACATCTATATATACAATTTTTCTTCAGAAAAAAAAATCATGTAGTATCGACAGTGTAGCCTCCTAAATTTGATCAAGCACACTTTAACTTTAGCCTTTACTCAGACAACCCTGCTTTGAGATTTTTTAAAAGCCTGTGGCTATGCGTACAGTCCTCCCGTACGCCTAGCCTCAACGCTGTGCATGCCTATGACCCTCACGTATGGCCCTCTAAAGTATATCGATTTAAATCTAATTAAGTATTTTCATTCATGGCCTTGATAAATCACTCTAGGCCTACTTGGATCCTGTGCTTTGGTGAGATGTTTCTTATGAATTTTATAGACTGAAGGATTTTTGAACAATTGAAGATTTTGATAAACACAACAATAAATTGATGAACTGATTACTGCAACTTAAAAGATGATCCAACAAACACGTAAACATTGCGGCATGTCAAGTACCTACTTCAGTTGGAAGACGTACTCAAGTTATGGTGAGTTACACCGTAATTGTGCTGCTTAGGAATTTTACAATTATTAAATGCTGTCCTACTCTACTTTGTTCAACTTTCGCTTAAAGTGTTTGTTGATGAACCCTCAAGTCGTGTTATGAACATTTGTCCACTTGTAGTGTCCGGTTTGTAAACAGCAATATAGTTTATGTGCTGCATACAAAGACTCACTTTTGTGTGAACTGTAGGGCTGTAATAGACAAGTGCTCCACATCTATAGGCTATGCATACAGGACGGCTGTACGCAGAGCCAATTTTTAAAACCTAAAATACAATTGCACCAATACGCAAATCTAAGTACTAAATAAAAGCAACAAATTTAGATCAGGAGTCCTAAAACCCAACCTACCCTGTGTATGATGAGAATATTTAATTGGCCAGCTCTATTTCTCTTCTCCGAACACACAGGAAAATAAACTTGAACTCTATTTCTCTGAACGGTTTCCGTTTTCGAGATTTGTTAATAATAATGTGAATGGAGTGGAGTGGCCCGTGCGTGCGTGTGTGTGTGTGTGTGTGTGCGTGAGCATGAGTGAGTGTGCATGTGTGTGAGTGAGAGTGAGTGTGCGTATGTGTGTGTGAGTCAGTGTGCATGTGTGTGAGCGTGTGTGTGTGTGTGTGTGTGTGTGTGTGTGTGTGTGTGTGTGTGTGTGTGTGTGTGTGTTTGTGTGTGTGTTAGATGTGAACGGGGCGTGGGGGAGGGCGTGGAGGGATTTTTTTGGTTTACATGAGAAGGATTTTAGTTTTAGCTGGGTGACTAAATGCAAAATATGTTACTGCCAAGGTCGATCAGTCTTGTTTTCTTGCAGTACCTTTTGAAGGCATTTTCAAATGAAGTATAGTCCGTGAAAGTTGCCCTAACCACAACTGAAGTGTATCTGAATATATTCAGACATGATTTTAAAATCTCTCGCTCTAGAAATTGAATTCGATGAAAAAAAAAAGCTTCTTCCCAGTCCTCGCAGAATGGCAGAATGAAAGATGACGCCTAAATCTCGCAAATAACCAAAAAATCTCGAGAACGGAAACTGTTAGGAGAAAGAGTTCAAGTTTTTTTCCCAAACGTTCGGAGAAATAGTCACTTCGTATTTGATTTATTTTTAAAAAATTTTAAAGAAATATCTAGATCTAGAAAAATGGGGCTAAGAGAAAGGATACATGCATCTATAGACCATCTCTGTATAGTATGGCAAAGTCAGTAAGAGTCAGAGGGACCAACAATTGACACACACCATTCGCTCAATGAAAGCAGTCTGACAGGGCATCACAGAAATGATGTTTAAATAAAATTTGGAAGGACTTCCGTTACGGAAAATAAACTTGAACTCCCAACAAACATAATGAAGACGTTGAAGAAGAAACCTAACCCTAACCCTAGATTTACCCTTCTATTAGTTCTACTGTCTCATAGATCAAGACGTCAGTGAGTGGACAGTGGTCGCTCGTTACAGAAGAAGTCCTCCCTAGAATTCAAACAAAAATCTTTACACTATGGGAGTGTATACAGACCCGGTAACCGGGAACAAAGTCACAAAGTATACAGACCCGGTAGGGGAACTCTTTTCGTGATTTCGGAAAGTTTTAGCACCCTCTTGGCTCAGGGATTTAGGGTAGGCCAAGGAGTTTACAGTAAAAGCTCCTTGGGGTAGGCCTAGACCTAGGTTCTTCTAGCTCTATGGCCTTGGTCTAGATCTAGACAAACAGACATAAATCATTGATCTAGTCGCGAGGTTAGCCTAGATCTAGATCTAAATGAAGATTGCGGATGTCTTTTCGATGAAAGATTGTTTTTCCTCCGTTTTTGGAGTAGGAGGAATCACAATTTGAAGAAAAGAACAAAGTCATAATTTCAATCGAGCAGTCTCTCTCTCTCTCTCTCTCTCTCTCTCTCTCTCTCTCTCTCTCTCTCTCTCTCTCTCTCTCTCTCTCTCTCTCTCTCTCTCTCCTCTGTCTCTGTGTATCGCTCGCATTCTCTTTTTCTTTGTTTGTCTCTGTCTTTCTTTCTCCCCACCTATTTCCCACTCTATCTTTCTCCCCACCTATTTCCCACTCTATCTTTCTCTCGTTCCCTCCTGTCAACTGGGGCATCTCATACATTTTGTTAGCACTTCCCCCCTGCTCTCTCTCTCTCTCTCTCTCTCTCTCTCTCTCTCTCTCTCTCTCTCTCTCTCTCTCTCTCTCTCTCTCTCTCTCTCTCTCACACACACACACACACTACCGGGTCTGGCCGCAGAACTTTCCGACATTACAAAAGAGGGTGGTATTTTTTTACTAATACACCCGTCTCATGTACCCGTTTGATATACTTTTATTCTAGAAGTATTTTGCATGCTGAACACGAATATATATGGCCTTCATTTTTGCTGCAAATCAATAGTTATTGAGTTATTGATGTTTGAAAATAGTATGTAACTATAAATTAATAAATGGGGGGTTTCAGGAATTTCACAATGATTTGAAGTTTTAGTTTTGGCAATTAGGATTGATATTAAACTTGAAAGGCCACCTCTATTCTCACCCGGGGTAAGAATAGTGCAGGCGGGTCTTGTGGCTATTCTCACCCGGTGCGCGTGTCAACAAATTTTGCGTTCACCCTAAACCACAGAATTCTACACTGTGATAAGAGAAAAATTGTAGAATTCTGTGCTGTGAACAAACGTTCCATTACAACTGTACTTGTAGCCTACTAAAAGCATACAATTTTGTCTGTGGGCAGGGGAGAGAGAGAGAGTGAGAGAGAGAGCAAAACAAAATGGCGACCCGCGTAGTTCGGCTCGATTCAAAAAGTTAAATAGCCGTAGCATCTTTGTAGACAACCAAATTAATTTACATTTGTGTTTTAACATCATTTTTTAACTTTGTTTTGGTCAATTTGATCGTCCACACCGATAGACAGTATTCAGAAAGAGACAGAGAGAGAGAGAAGAGGGGAGGAGTAGATCTTGCGAGAACTTCCGGGCGGGTGAGAATAGCCACTTTCAACTTGAAAACAATTGATTTGCAAGGGTTTTAGTGGCCATGAGTGTGTTCTACAGCAAAAATTGTGGCAGTTTATGCATCTATGTGTGGGTGCAAAAGTCAAAAATTTACCCAAAAGAGTTCCCCTACCGGGTCTGTATACTTCGTGACTTTTTTGTTCTCGGTTACTGGGTCTGTATGGTAGGCCTATCCTATACACTTTGTTGTATTACACTATTTAGGGGCTGTATGTACAGACTAGATCTAGATCTAGATCTCGATCTTGTAAAAGGGCCCACAATTGGAGGTCTAACTAGAAATCTACTCTAACCTGAGTCTGAACAAACCAGTAAACCAATTCAATTCAATAGTAAACTCGATTCACTGTTGTGTCTGTTGTGGAAGTCAAAACTGACAGTTTTCAAAGAGTGCCCCCTTTCTGTTTGGGACCAGGCAAATCAATAGTATCAAGACAATGAACACAAATAGTTAACTTACTAGCACACGAAAACTTACTAAGAAGAGTACTGCCTGGATTCTGGATAGCTGATCAAGTACGTTTGCTCCGGGCTCCAACTTATAACTTGAAATATCTTTCTAAATCAGGAATCAGGATCCACCCTTGTCGAGTGCTTGTCTAAGACGAGTCAAGTCTATGTTCGTATCATTCAAAGATAAGCAAAACTATGAAAACCAAGCAAATGATACACGTTTTCTCAACCCTTTAAACAAACCGGTATTGAAAAATGCGATGAACGAAGGTGTCTAAATACGTAAACTAAAACATTGCGAATCATGATTGATGACATTACAGTCTCCTATCGCTAACAGTCGACAATAGTCCACCATTTTGTTGTTCCTGCCTGGGTGTGTCGCGATTAAGATTGCGCAAAAGAAATAGTTCTCAAGTCATTGCTCTGAATCAACATTCAGAACAATGCTTCTATCTCATCGTACGGTTTTCATATTCATTTATTTAATCACAACTCATAAAAGAAATTGTGCATGAATTTCAAAAGCCATAAGAATAGGGCACTTTTTATTGAAATCAGGAGCCCAGTAATATACACACCTTCGTCTTGTTTACCTTTGACCTCAAAAAGGTGAAAACTTAAAAATAGCTCACCGATCTAAAGGCACGCACGCCCAAGTCTTGGCGCACACTTCACAGTCTTTTTCGACGCACCCCGAACCGTACGATGACGAAAAGCAGATGGGCCACCTAACAGGAGTTCTTGAAACGGCTAACGCCCTTTCTGGCTACACTTTACTGGTGCACTTGCTCGGGGGTTTAGTGTTTGAGTCTAGGACCAAGTCAAAGAAAACTGCACAGCACAAATTCTCTGTTACTGTCTTAATCGACAGGTGTTTACTTGTGTTTACCTTTTCAAATAGAACGTAATAGCAGGCGAGGTATTGTTAGAAAGGGGTGGAAGCTCCAGAAAAGGTACGAAACGGACCAAGAAGAAAGTTAAACGGTATGCATGAGTACACAAGGAATCTAAATCATCTAGGCTATATCAATAAAGAATGTAGATACTCTTAGACTAATTTTTTTATTTAAACAAGGGAGGTGGCTGTCATGACAGCACATTTCACCCTCCCAAATTGTTACTTAAGAATAAAACGCTCTTGTATAACAATAGGAAAGGGGAATTAAAATGTAATGGGAATTGAAATTGCGCAGCCCTCTCAAGTGAATTAAGTTATAATGCCAATGGCAATGACCATCTTTATTCATCTCACAGGGAGATGTAATTTGTCTTGGGGTCGTTTACAATGACAGTGGCTGTTACAAAAGTTAGAGGTGTACACAGACATGACAGAGTAGTAATTAAAATACATGTTTTACGAGCTGAAACAACCTCTCTG
>NW_004798327.1:75435-76615 GCF_000002075.1 Aplysia californica
AGATAGATAGATAGATAGATAGATAGATAGATAGATAGATAGATAGATAGATAGAAAACAAACAAAACCAAAAATCGATAAAATTATCCAAAGGGCGGAATTTTTTAAATTTCTTTTTAATTTTAAAGAGCACTTGTGATTTCACCACGTCGCTACACTATTCCTGAAAGTGAAAGGTCAGATAGTCTTGAGTTTTATGATCACCGTTGTGCTCAGTATGGCGTTCCACATTTTAACAAGGTTACAAACAGATTATTCAATTCTAGATAATTTAGAAGCTAGATCTACAACAGTCTTTAAAAAGCGACCGATAAAGATTCCCCCTTTCTTTCAACCAAGGCTGAGAAATCCTCTACCGGTATAAAGTCGTAGTCGTTTATCATGCTGCCGTTCCAGACAAGAACACCGTCGCTGACAGCCACTTAACTGTTTTATCACTCTAAAAGTAAAAGAACAAAAAGAAGAAAAGAACAAAGGAACAAAATAATCTTAGAGGTATGATAACGTTTCTAGTTTCTGTATGTTGAGAGCTGTGTATGACTTTCTGGATTTTTTCTAACTTCTCCACCTTATACAAGGAACGTCGCAGGCAGAGTACTAGATGTACGCTTTTGTTTTTATATTTCCATAGAACCTTTTTGCGCCCATAACTGTCTACGTGGTTTATGCACCCCGCATAGTTTTGCAAAATTTGATCTTTTTTGTTGTTGCATAATTTGATTAATTTCTGATTATTTTCCTTTATCATTCTTTGATAAAATTAACAGAATCGCGTAATTTCACATTTTTTGGGCTCAGTTTACATAATTTCAGAATTGTTCTTGCATAAAACGACGGGGACAGCCTTAAGTACATGTACTCGGAACTGAAATGACTCACTGCACCTGGTTGTACCCAAGGACTTCACAACATACTGCTTAGGCCTAACCTCCTTGGTTGAAAAGATCTAATCCAAAGCCATAGAAACCGTCAGAAGCAGGTACGGTCGCTAACGTACCTGGTTGTGCCCGATAACAATAACTGACATAGCTGTGTAGAGTGTCGAGTCGACCACTTCGTGTACTTCCTGGTTTGGAGTCTGACAATGATTTTGTACATTTGTAGGCCTACAACCCAGCACTACATTTTTTTTTTATTGGGGAAGATTTTCTTGTTGTACAGTTGGGTTGTTCCCCCCCCC
>NW_004798327.1:76882-78441 GCF_000002075.1 Aplysia californica
CATCTCCCCTTGATAGTATATTCCTCTTTAATAATCTGTATAAAACGGAAACCTGTCCAACGCGGAAACGGAAAGAAAAACCCGCTCCCCTCCGAGGGTTTTGCTTGTCTAAGACGAAACATTTTTTTTTTTTGCCTGATCAGCCCTGATTTGAAACAAAACTCGCCAGCTTGGTTGGTTTACGCCGACTCTAGACTCAACGCCATGCCGCCGATAAGGAAGGGGAGTAGGGGTGCAATTTGGGAGTAGATACCCGAGACGACCTTATCTGCCCCCGTGGTTTTATGCACCCCGCATATTTAGCAAAATTCGATTTTGTGTGTGTGTGTGTGTGTGTGCATAATTTATGATTAATTTCCTTTATCATTCTTTGTCAAAATTAACAGAATCGCATAATTTCACATTTTTTGGGGTCAGTTTGCACAAGTTAAGATTTTTTATATTATTTTTTTTTGGGGGGAGGGGGGCGTAAAACGCAAGGACAGCCTTATTAAGCACGTCTCGATGTTACCCAAGGAGTTTAGAACTAATCTTTTAATCTCCTTGATGCTACCCCATCTATATTATATCTGAGCCCTGGGCGATGCAGATGGTCAGGGTGGTGTGGGTGTGAAATCTCACAAGTGCCAGAGAAGAAAGTGCTCGTAGGCTAGCGAGCCACCACGGAAACCTTCATGGGAAGCCAGAAACCAGAGGTGATAAAAAATTAGTTTGACCAATCCCTGCCGCCCTGGTCGTACAGCCAGCCGAGAAAAGAATCCCTCGAATCGTTGTTCAATGGCAGTGAGGGGTGGCATTGGTTGACTGTGCTTGTTACACGATGGGTGCGGCTAAGGGTGGAAGCAAAGGAGATGTTCCAACGTATCTGTTTTAATTGGTCAATCACTGGTTCTATGAAATGCAAGCACTGGTGGTAATTGGATAAGAGTAAGACTGACGCATGTCATCATCAGAGAGGATATCAGTTGAGAGGTGTGAAGCTTTGACCTCTGATCGCCTACCGGACAAGCGACCCTTGATCCCCTCCCCCAATCCCTTCTTATCTCCCAACTAAAATCCCCTGTCTAAGACGGAAAATGTCGAAGCTGAATTTTTTTTCTGGCTCCCTTGCGATTTCGTCTTACACAGGTTCGACTGTACACATGACGTCATAAAAAGTCCCAGTATGAGAAAAGCAAGTTCAAATGTAAACATTAAACATCTGCATTGGATATCCAAAAGTCACATAGAAATTTCAAATGTAAATATCCGTGAATTGGAGATAAATAGACTAAAACGACCACAAAAAACCCTCACAAAAAACACGCATACAACGAAAACAATTTGTACGTAGCACAAAAAAAAAGACGTAAGCGAGGCGGTAGATCTAATGATTAACGACCGTAAATTATGTTTACCTGCATAGCTGTGACGAGAGAGAGAGAGAGAGAGAGAGAGAGAGAGAGAGAGAGAGAGAGAGAGAGAGAGAGAGAATGAAATGGTGAAATGGTATAGGTTTTAATCGTCCATGTCAACTCTATTAGGTTATTTAAGAGGCTGGACCTCCTAGTTTAACGTCA
>NW_004798327.1:79414-80939 GCF_000002075.1 Aplysia californica
ATGCAACATGCTGCTTCGGCCTTATATATAACACGGATTGAGTGGGATTGAGCATCCCGGGAGGCAGACAGAGATAGGGCGGATTGGAACTTGCCTCCTCTGCATGCAACACCACAGAGCCTACCCTCTACACATAAACGTCTCCCCAATCCCCATCCACCCCACCCTACCCCACCCCTTCCCCGCTTCGTGCAGGGATTCGAAATCGGGTCGCTCCCACTCCCAGCGCAGTCGAGAGCCACCCGAACTGATAAAACTAACATGTTCACCACCTTGTCTTCTTGTCAGAGATTGGGCGTCAATAATTCTTAGAACTGTTCTTATTGATTGTTGTTATCTCGTCTCGTATCCGCTGTGTAGCAAGAACAACGAGTCAACAGTGATAAAACTTTAAAAAAAAAACAAAAATAAAAACCACAAAATAAAACGAAAAAAAAGAGACAAAAAGCAAAACAAAAACAAATACTTTTTTAAAATTTCAATCTTATAATTGGTAATACCCAGCCTGACTCACCTTATCTATCTGGGGGTCGGATTTTCCCTTACCAAGAAAAAAAAACTAACAAAAAAACTCACCGACGTCTGTGGTGCAGCGGTTAGACCCTTCGTTCTCGCACTCAAGAGATCCAAATTCGATTCCCGAGTGGGGAGGAATTTTTATCGAGTATCTTGGTATTTTGGGTTGGGGTTTTTGTATCCCTCTCAGCCTGGGTTGGTCCTGACAGGAAGGTCAAAAGCCCGCCCTAGACGGTCAGAGAAGAACGGTTAGTAAGAACGTATAGAGCCCGCCTCATAAATCAATGATCTAAACTGTGTCGAAGGGAGCGTAAAAACACACACATTAAAAAAAGAAAAATCACCGAAACACTTTACTATACATGTTTAACACCCCTGCCCACACTGATAGCCTTCTCAGTGTGCGCACTACAGCAAGTTTAATAAAAAAAATCTCTGTTTAATACGGTCTGATAATTTGAGGGGGGTCAGTGTGTCTTTCATGGGAGGACAAAGGTTGCCATTTAATTTAGTATAAATAGACCAATTCCTTCGAAATCAAGCATTGTTTGATCTTCAAGGTGACGATCGGGTAGATTTGACGAAAATGGTGGCTAATGTAATAGACAATCAAAAGACTATAGTAGCCTACGTATTTCGTAATATTGCATAGTCCAAATATTCCATTGTTTGCCTGTGGAATACGATAGGAAATTAAATAGACTTCTAAGCTTATTTTGATCAAGTAAAGCAGATATGTTGTTTATCGGCCAGCTCATTTTTTTTCGATTAGATCCAATCTGATTAGATCATGTATTTGACCAATGGAATCTGTTCCAAAAATCAGCGGAGAGACTTGGCTTCAAATTTGAACGTCCATCTTCGTCAGGACTGAGTCTATACCTCTATCCCCCCCCCCCCCAAAAAAAAAGCATCGGTATCGTAGCCCATCACAATACATACTAATACAGTGGAAACCTGATATAACAGGGATGATGGGTGTAGAGAAAATGTCCTGTTATATCCGATC
>NW_004798327.1:82888-84507 GCF_000002075.1 Aplysia californica
TGTTGTACTAGAGGTTTTACGGCGCTCGCAACTGCATAAGGTCATATGAGCGCCAGAAGATTAGAGGTGTTACTCTTGTAACAAACATAAAAAAGAAGAATGGGAGAAAAGGACGATAGATGTTTGATAGGAAAGAAGAAGCAAACCACACCAGAGCACCCGCCAACCCCCCACCTTCTGGAAAGTGTTTAATAAATGGTGTGTCTTGTGCTTGTTACGAAAAGAGGTTCTCTCAAGTTGTAAGGTACCTGGCGTGTTTGTTGTCTCGGTCGTGTGTGGGCGTGGTCGACGAAGTAAGAGGTTTTGAAGCAACCGAGATGTTATAAAATAGAATACTTTAGCAACAACTGTTACTTGCCCAGAAGGAGTACGTGGTAATAAAAGTGGAGTGGATTTCTAAAAATCGAACTGCTGCGAGCATAAAAATGTCTACACACAGAAATCAATAGAACTCGTTGTTATTATAATACTATTAATATTGCTCTTCGATATCTTCAACAACACTCTCGCCGGTCAATGATAAAGTACACGTAGTCACTGACAGATGTGTAAGTCCAGTTGTAAGATAACGTCGAAATGATTCACGCGAAATCACAAGTGAGCCCAACCCTTCCGTATTGGAGACTGAATATTTATTTACCACCATTGGTGAATAACGCAAAGTGCTGCTGCGTGTTCCTTTTTCCGAGACTAAATATTATTATTTATTTCCCACCATAGGCGAATAACGTAAAGTGTTACTGCGTGTTCCTTTTTACGAGACTGAATATCATTTATTTCCAACCATTGGCGAATAACACAAAGTGCTGCAGCGTGTTCATTTTTACGAGACTGAATATATTTATTATTTCCCATAATTGGCGATTAACCCCTAAAAATGTTGCTTGCTGCTGCAGCAGTGGTTGTATTGCACAATACATGCAAAGTAAAAATTTCTTCAAAATTAAATAAAAGGGTTCAGGTCAGTTAGATCAACATTGTATTAATAGGTTACTAATTTCTTATGCTTTTCTGCTATAGCTTGTCACGCCCGGGGAAGAAAGAGAGATTGGGGGGGGGGGGTATAAATAAAGTAATTCTGTTTAACGCAAGGAGGTTACAGTTTGTTTTTAAGTTCCGTGTTTTAACGATGGTGAATAAACAGTTATAGTGTCAGGGGTCAACTTTGTTCATTCTAAAATACATGTAATAATATTGGCGAAAAGAAGCGGCTCAAGCTTCAGTAAATCATTCAGAGTCGTCTCTGAAAGGGGACTTTCGTCGACACTGATGACCAGGGTAAACAGAGACGTCCACAAACAACAGCTGAGAGTGCTGGCAGTTATAAATACATGTGCTGTCAGGAAGGGGCTTGTGGGCGTGCACTGTGGTAGAGAGGCACAGTAATAATTATTGTAAGATAGGAGGAACTGCTGCATTACCAACGCTCACTGTTTGGTTAACGAGAGACAGGCCAGTGTAAGTGTAATTATTATTGCAGTTCAAACAAAAAGTAAGACTTGTATGATCAGAACCGAGGGCGAAAATGATGAACGATTTTGCTGACTGGAAAGCTTGGCCTTCCGCGAATGCGTTTGTGAGAAGTAGGCAGAGAGAGAGAGAGAGAGAGAGAGAGAGAG
>NW_004798327.1:84934-103998 GCF_000002075.1 Aplysia californica
TGTGTGTATTATATTCTAAATACTTGCCTATTGGACAGATACCGTGACATGGTAAGTGACACATTTTCAGTTGTTGTTTTTTTTTACTTCCGTAGCTGGCACTGCGCCCG
This sequence comes from Aplysia californica, assembly GCF_000002075.1. Taxonomy (NCBI): domain Eukaryota; kingdom Metazoa; phylum Mollusca; class Gastropoda; order Aplysiida; family Aplysiidae; genus Aplysia; species Aplysia californica. The sequence continues at coordinate 85,045 of NW_004798327.1, forward strand.
TGTGGTTCCCGGGGCCCTGTCCAAGAGACAGGGGAGCAAAGAATAGTACCACTCTATACGCTCTTATACCATCTCTCTGACCGTCTAGGTACCACTGTATCCGTACCGCGCATGTCGTAGAAAGCGACTAAGGTCGGTTAGGTAAAGGATTAGCAGCCTTTTCCCGTAGTAAAACAAAAAACAGCTACAAAAACATCAATAATCGTAAATATATGCCTAAGAAGGATAGTGGGGATCAGGTGGTACGATCGAGTCACACATTCTCAACTGTGGGAAAGAACAAAGCCAAAGACAGGTAAATGTAGTTGCATTAAATACACCAAGCCTCTCAAATGCAACACTTGTAAATGAAGACAGCTCCGTGGTCAAATTGCTTGGGAACTCTATCACTCATAACAACAACAACAAACATTTTATAAAAAAATGATTGTTATGAATTACGATGATGTGTGATCGATTGTTATGATGTCACTGTAAACACAAATCTCCATACAAAGTGATCAATAGCGTCTCTTCTTTATTCAAGCTGGCTGGCATGTTACAATAAACACATGGTTATTTATGCCATCGCGGTGACTTTATCGAAGTTCAAAAGGTCAGTACTAAACATTCACATAATGAGTAGGCTAATGCACATCTGTTCTCTGCTTATCATGTACAAAGAAATACTATTTTATTGCTAGCATTGTATTATCAGGTTTTCCACAGGAAGAGAAATTGACGGAGAGAACTAATTATAAAATATAAATCTAGTGTGAAGCAATAGTTCACCATCACTATCATTTTTCAAATTGGAAAGCTCGAGAAAAAAACCAACAACAACAAACTGGAGGATGGAGCCAAAGATCGTGTAGAAGATAATCTTTGGTGGAGCTGCTCCTGTCGCAGGCCGAGAGATTAAGAAAAAAAAAGCATGAGCATATATATAATCTAGATCTTATACATAAATAATAGAATAGAGCAGCTTTGTTTACATTTCAAAAGATCTCACCTCGTCTGCTATTAGCTATATAAATCCCCACAATAAATATGTTGTTACATAAAAACGAACATCTATAATCTTATACTGTAACAACAAAGCAGCAGCGGGGAACACAATTGTTACAGAAAATCCACTCGGAGAAATCACAAACAAACTGAACGAAATGATATAAATGAAAATAATACGCAGGGAACTGCTACGCTGCCAAAAACGCACTCGCCGTAGTTTAGATAGACTACCTGATTATTCAGTAAAAACGACCAACAAACACAAGAAATTACGAGGGGACATTACTCTGAGTAAAGTGATGACAGGGCAAGGGGCACCACTGCTGCTATCGTGGGAAGGGAACCGCTAAGTGAAGTGTTGGTTGGCACTTTACAACTTTGGTCCATCAACAGTGTTGTCAGCAGCGTTCACATCACAGAGTAGGCAACAGCACTGGCGACAAGATGGTTGCCAACTCTACTATCATCCCAGCATTTCTTGTCGGCTGGATTCAAATCGTCGTTCCTGGCGATTGCTTCGACGAATTTTTTGTCAAGTTCAACTTTCTGCACGGTTTGTTGACTTTGACAAGATTCTAGATTAGACTCTAGATTCTAGATCTAGATTTCTAGATCTAGATCTAGATTTAGATCTAGAGCCTATGTATGGGCGATTGTCAAGATTTCCGCGTTTAATTCCGATGTGCGTTTTTCATAGCCTCAGGTATGTTTCGCTTTGGTCCCTAACCCTAACCCTTTTAGGGTCAGGGTTAGGGTTAGGGACCAAAGCGAAACATCCTAAGGCTATGAAAAACGCACATCGAAATTAAACGCGGAAATCTTGACAATCGCCATGTACGGCATACCGTCACCTTAGTGTTTTGTAATGACTATTTCCGGAAGTGAACTTTTGCATTACCATAACTTCGGCTCTTTCAAAATCATCGACCCAAAATTTCGTTTCCTTGAGAGGCCAGCCTTTCCTGTCGGTGTGGAATGAAGTTTTTAGTCAGATATAAAGAAGATCCCTAAACGAGACTTGACGCATGTCATGACATGTACCCCATACCGGCACGTATCGGGTTTTTGGTCATGGCATGTACCCCATACCGGTACCCCCTACACCTCATACCAGCACACTCAAATTGAAGCACAACTAGGCGTTTGAAAAGAGGAAAGAAGCAAAGACGAACTTCTTTTGTACAGTGGGCCTAAGACAGAACTAATGACTGTCTTTGATCTGCGTGAGGGACATTACCGCCAAATATCCGGTAGTTTAATCTTAAGTTTTACAAGTTGTGTAGGCTGTAGCAAAAATTTCCCTTTGTTGATCTTTACCTGTCATTGTGTTTTGGGGATCAAATGGTGCGTTTAGAGGATGTGGCCGTGAGTTTGAAATCTAAATTGTACAGTACAACACCTGTCATATATGACGAGAGTGTGTGTTTGAGCAGAGCATGCCTTTGCATGGCGTGCGTTTAGGCGAAGACGAAGTTTTTCTAGCACAGCTGATCAATGACTAGATCATTTATCTTTTACTTTTAGTGCAGGCACCTTTACTTTTACTGTTCTACAGCATTCACACGTGTTGGCCATCGTAGGCTGAGCTGAACATTTAATTACATCATGAAATGTTTTATGTAAACAACTGTCTGTCACTTTCATTTTGCTGCGCAAGGAGCAGCCTTGCCAAATATCCAATAGGCTGTCCCGGTGGTTTTATGCACCCCGCATAATTAGCAAAATTTGATCATTTTTGCATAATTTCTGAATATTTTCCTTTATCATTCTTTGTTAAAATTAACAGAGAATCGCATAATTTCACATTTTTGGGCTCAGTTTGCATAATTTCAGAATTTTTCTTGCTTAAAACGACAAGGACAGAATAGGCCTACTCTTGTTTTTGTTATCATGAAATGCAGGCTGACAAAGTTGTTGCAAAGATTTCCCCTTGTCGAGCTTTACCTTCCTGTTACAGTTTGAGTGTTTTGGTGTTGTTGTTTTTTTGTTTGACAAGTATTTTACAGTGCTCACAACTGCATAAACGGTTATAATATGAGCGCGCGAAATAAATGTGCATTTTTAGTTTGGTAGGAATTAATTTTGAATTTGCCCAGGTGGTGGTTGAAGCCTATATAATATATTCTTATCAATTTTGGACGACCAAGGGATCTTTATGAAGCGCAACTTGCACATGGGACATCCGAGATTTTTCGCCCTTATCTGAGAAGGCTAGGTGTTGGATTATACCTCTAAGAACAGGGATGTGGCTGAAAGACAGCAATAAAAAGTGGGGAGGGTGGGGGTGAATGGGTAGAAAGTGGAGATGAAAGCAGACGACAGAATATGGTTAGAAAGCAGAAACGGAAGGGAAAGGAGCTAGAGACAGAGAAAATCTAAAGAGAAAAACTTTTTTCGGCGCTGTCAGGTTTTGAACTCAGGACCAATTGAATGAGAGGTGAACACTGTAACCTCTAGACTCTAGACCATGAGAGCCCCCAGCATCATGTTTTTCAGGAATTGAAACATACACTTAAAAGAAGTGAATGTGGGTTTGAATGTTTAATTAATGAAGTAAAAAAATTGTCATATGATAACAGAGTGCATTTGAGCGTAGCATGCCTTTGTGTGGCATGCGTGTAAGTGGAGACTACTGTATTAAGCAGTTGAACCTGTGTAATACAGCATATTGTGAGGGAGAATGTGACCGTCTTATGCAGGACTAATCAAAATGAAGAAAACAAATTGTTCCCTTCTGAGGTCCCAGCGGCATGTATGTCGCAGGCTTAAGACTGCCGGCAAATTAATTATTTTTTTCCTTTTGTAAGGTGGGAGGGGATAGGAGGATTTTTGCAGGATTTTTTGTTGTTAATTTTTAAAATTGTATTTTATTATTTTGTGCAAGGTTAAAACAAAATAAAATCTTTTCTTGATGATGCCGGTACCTTTCCTTCCAGTTTCATGCACTTTTTATTTTCCTAAATTTTCATTTTGAGAAACTATCACTATCAGTAATGACTATTTCTTAACTTAATAGTACAGTAGTCTCCGCCTGAGATCCCGGTGAAAGGGAGCAAAGAAATGTGGGATCTTAACCGACGATCCCAGGAAAGAATCTAATGGTGACCCATGCTAAGGCTTACAATCGGTAAAATGGTCTCCCTCCACCATAAAATGAACTGACGTGACCCCTTGGTGGGTTCATGACATATGGCGAGCAAAGAGTGGTTAACCTTGATGGCCTATCACTGTGCATAGTGCCATTAGGGGTGCCATTTTCACTTATTATCCTATCATGAGTCTCAAGATCTACACTTATTCAGTTGCCCCTCCCCTTTTCCTGTCGAAAATATTTAGCTTTCCATCTCTGACCAAGTTTCCCCCCCCCCCCTCCCCAAACGCCTTTGTCGTTACACACCATTACGTTGTTAACACACCAATTAAAATTCAGTCTGTCTAGCAAATTCGGGAGTAGAGACAACTTCTGCAATGGTCAGGGAAAAGTTCACAGTTCGATGTGATCCCGCCTGGAACAAACGTGTAGGCCCTATCCACCCAGCGAGTGATGTAAGTTTAGGGGGAGAGCTGAGGTGTGAGTGCGATGCGTGGGGAAAACAAACGTGTCGGTCAGTTCACAACCCGGTGTGATACCGTCGGGGGCAAACATTGTATCGCTTCATCCAGTTTTACAACGTGTATGTGATCACATTCACGATAGTGGCTGATCTTTGACGCGACGGACAGTTTATTGATCTCAATTTTTCACTCTTGTTTGATCAGCTGTGTCTGCCCGGGTTTCTGTTCTGCAAATTATGATCTGAAATGCCGGATCTTAGCCGAATGTAGACCTTCAAAGTGAATCAGAGCGGGATCTTAGGGGTGAATTTTGTATAGTAAATATTCTGTTTTCTTAAAACAGTGGGATCTTAAGCGAACCGGGATCGTAAGCGGTGGGATCTTAGGCGGAGACTACTGTATTAGGTTTCTCTGTCCAGAGCATTTTATTTTAAGAATCTAATATATCTAACTTATATAATATTACTCAAGCAGTAGGACATTTATACAGCACGAGAGGAGAACAGATGTGCGTTAATCATTATGTAAATGTTTAGTGTTGACCTTGTGAACGATGATAAAGCTATCAGTGGGTGTGCTTTGGCCATGTGTTAATTGTCACATGCCAACTCGATGGAAAGAAAAGACATTATCGATCACTTTGTATGAAGATTTATTTTGCATTGACAACAGGATAATCAATTATATATATATATATATATATATGACATTATAACAAATTAATTGAGCAGTGGGTTGTTGCTGGTTGCTATATTGCTATACACTGCCATTATTTGTGCTTTTTGCCAGGGTAGATTGCACAAACTTAAAGTTATTGCCATATGTGGCATTGCTTTACTTTCTACATAATTTTTTTTTTTTTTCGAGTGGTATGACCACTGGTGCTTCTTTAATTTGCATTAATCACTGAAATTTATTGTACTTTAGGAAGTCGTGGTAGTTTAAGTTTAATGCTACTTCCACCCTGTCAGTGTCAGCTGTGCGGAAGTCATTACATGTCATGTAGTGAAAAACTAAAAATGAGAGTTGAGAGTGTATCGCTTACTAGTCTTACTCTGTCACATAATTTTTCCAGTAGGGCGTACCTGTAGTAGTACCGCTATTTTTGACTTTTGAACTTTCATTTACACAGTCCCGTGCCCATCTTAGTCTTGTCTATTGAAGGAAAATGTTAAGGGTAATGGTAATAAAATGATTTAATGATTTGACCAGAAAAGATTTTAGGAAAATTTATTTTGCAATGTTTGTATCTTTCCTCAGTGCCATGTCTCAAGATTACCATAAGCAAATGTCTTGGATTCGCCATCATCCTTGGATCCAGCATTGGTAGACTTACTTTCTTCTTTGTGTTTGTGGTTGCTAATTGTGTGCCATCGTGGTAAAATCAGGCACTCGTCAAAACAATGACATAATGAAGTCGAGAAATCCATATTTTTTGGCCTGTTGGGTATTTTTATTGATTTTTTTTGGTACTCAGCACCTTTTAAATCCATGTACAAACACATTTCTGTATTGATTTTTATTGTAAATACTTGATAAAAAGGCTTACACAGTTGTAAATTTACTATTTTCAAGGAAGTCACCAAACTTTGGCAGCCATTGTCACTAATTTTGCCTCTGAAATCAAGTGCCCCCCCCCACCCCCCACCTTGTTCAGTTTTTTTTTTAAAGTCGACTTCTATTCAAGATAGATGTGTAATGTTTCAATCACAAGCAATTGAACTGAACAAGCTTTAATTAAGTAGTTTAAGCACTCAATAACTCTGTATGCCCCAAAACAGACGAGCACCTGATTCCACCTCGTCTTGACACAATAAAAAAAAAAAAATAAAAACGTTTTGCTGGGTTTTGTTAAAAATCTGGAGGTGCAAAACTTTTTAGGCTTCAATTCTTTCCAGGTATAATTTTTCTAGAAATTTACAGTGCCATTTTTATAGCACCTCTCAATCCTTGTTGTTAGTTACTGGTTGTTAAGTGATGGCTTAGGATTACATATGCTTGTTGAAAGTCAAGCAGTAAGTATAAGCTCTTGAGATTTCTCTACAATAGGACATGGTTACCTTTCACTTTTATAATGAACAGTTGGCACTCTCTCTCTTGTATTAATTACTAGTATCTTTGATATTGCGTCCACTGCTCAAAGATTTTGTGTGTTCCCTTTCAGTCAAATTGCCGCAAGTGATCAAGATTTTCAAAGCCAAGAGTGGGCAAGGTATAAGTCTAGTCAGTGTGACTTTTGAACTTATGGCCATCTCTGCGTCATGGGCGTACGGTGCAGGGAACAATTTCCCCTTCTCGTAGGTACTTGTGTGTCCCCATTTTTGTTTTAATTGCAATGTTTTGTGTGGTGGCTGTTTGGGACAAATGGCACGTACCCTTAATTGAAAGGAGAAGTCTTTCCTTCACTTCCTAAACTTCTTTTTCTGTCCTTACTAATCTTACTCTACCCTCTTTTTTAGTTTTACTCACCCTGCATGCATGAACTCATTTATCTACTAAACCTCACGGCATGCATGATATTAATATGCTTGCCAGAGAAGAAGAGTATCATTCATAAATGCAATACTGAACTGCCTCAAAGCACATTTATGTACCTGTACTCTTTGAGAGAGCTGGACACGAATTTGCAGCGCAGCAGATGCTCCAATCTTAGTCTTATAGTAGAACCTCTGAAATTTTTTTATATATATATATATTGGACAGTCATTTTTTCAGTTTTATAAGTAGGCCTACTTCTACGTTTTCTTTCGTGAACTTGGATAAGACAAGACAGATCTGTTCTTTTTAAGTTAAAACTTGCACGTTCTCTGGTGACTGAAACTGAGAGTCTCTGTTGCATTTAAGTTTAAGTCATCTCAACAGGGAAACCCCATCCTCGTCTAGGTTAACAGTTAGTAAGTACAGTCAGTTGGGCACAGATAACATAAATATGGAAAACTTGAAATTAATGAATTCATAGATAGCCTGTACAATTTGCCGTTCCCCAACTGAATCTCTTTAATTGTTCGCCATATCAATTTACCCGAATTATGGATGTGTTGAAGCTGGAACACATGTGTCAATCCCCGACGTGTTTCAGTTATCAGTGCCCAACTGTATTACAAAGTATTAGTGTAAGAATTGTTTTGTGCTAATTAAGTGTTACTTGGACACCTATCATGATGTATAATGCAAATTTTCAATTTGATTCAAACCTTTCATTCCCAGCAAACGACACACATATACTGATATCAGATTCCGCTATGGCTGCATTGATATGCAAATACGGTCATATTTTGCTAGACTGGGACAATAAAGCTGTAACATGATGAGTGCAAATTATGTATTTTATGCCGCCCTCATACTCATAAAATTTTTAACAGTGTGTATGAGTGTGAGTGTCTGTCTTGTAAACTGTAGTGCATATGGATTGAGGGATTGAGATTGTCTATAGAAAGAATAAGATTAAAATAAAATTGTGTGGTATTGTGGTGAACTCAGACGCTTTTACTTTACTTTCTCTGTGTTTGCCTAGATCATGAAGCTTTTGGGTTGACTTTTTGAGGAACTACAGTATCACATGGTGAAATCAGGCGCTTGTCAAATTTAAATGATGAAATCCGAGAAATCTGCATTTTCTGCCAATTTGAATTTTTTTCTCGAATTTTTGTCTTTCCACTCAACACCTTGTATGTCCATTCAAAACACTTTTATGTATTGTATGGATTATATGGAAAAATGGGGATTAAAGGCACAAAAAATGTAAATTTGTTGTTTCCAAGGACTCTTAACCCACTGACTACTTCAGTACTTCGCCGTTGCACCAGTCACTTGCACTGAATACTGGCATTTTTTGGGAGTATTTCAAAACTCCACCACAGCTTTCAAAATTACCTTATAACTGTTGTAATTTTTTTTGACACAGTAAAGTTACATTCAAGTTCAAGCTTAATCCAAACAAAAAAAAACCCCTAAAGTTGTCTATGAATTATACTTAACTTTTTATGATTTAAAAAAATTTGCCATGAATTTGATTTTCCGAAAAATTTCCAGAGATGTGACAGGTAGAATGAAATTCACAACAACAACAAAAATAACAGTTCAACAAAGTGGTCTGCTGTGTGAGTGTTTGATGAAAATGTAAAAGCTAAGCTGTGCGTTTATTCAGACCCATGCACTGAATTATATGAGACAGATGTAGGGCACGAAGTTGTCTGATTTCGTTGTGCTAACAACAGCACCAGTACTCAGTGGCGGGGCGCCATTGGTGCAATCGCTCCACCTAACCCTGGCCTTCACCCCTCCCCCCCCCCCCCCCCACTTTCTATAATCTAATTGTTCTATACCAGTCAGTGCTCGAGATCTACATTACTACATCCTTGCGATCCGTCACCCGCTGGCTGCACCAGTGAAGCGACAGACAGTGAGGATGGTTTATTCTGGTCGCACCGCTTGCGGTAGTGTCTGCTGGGAGCCAGCAAAATCTTTGCACCAAAGTAATTTTGTCACTGTGGAGAAATCTAGGCATCGTTCTTCCCGCACAAGAAGAAAAATGCTTGAAACTGCTCTTCGCAGCACCAATTTGGTGCAAGCTAAAAATTTGATCCCAGTTTCCGCTAGCTTGTCTACTACTACTACACTAGTAGAGTCTACGGTAACCCAATGAAGAATGGGTATCGAAATTGTTGTCTCCCTCTATTGTGTAGCAAGTCCTGGTGCTGCATGAAGTAATAAGAAATCTTTAAATCTTCTCAGATTTGGGCATAGTGAGTTGTTAGTATTGTTTCACTTTATTGCAGCTTTTATGCGGTTTCATCTAGAAACAGTTGTAAATATCGATGAATGTAGATTAGGGGATGTCCTGCAGATTCTAATTGACTTTTTCTAGAAATCTTTATACATATAGTAGCAACATGTACTAAGCCTATTGCCCATTTGCTCACTTTCCAATTATCTGTCCCGTCGTTTTATGCAAGAAAAATTCTGAAATTATGCAAACTGAGCCCCAAAATGTGAAATTGTGCGATTCTGTTAATTTTAACAAAGAATGGTAAAGACAAATTATCAGAAATTATGCAAAAAATGATCAAATTTTGTCAAATTATGTGGGGTGCATAAAACCACGAGGACAGAATTATGCACCACCTTGTCTACAACCCTCGCGACGCCACTGCCAGTGCTACTAGTACTAGAACTAGTAAAATGAACAGAAGTATCGAAAACAGCGAAATTATATGATTCTTGGTCATGCGACTTCTTCGACCGTTTCTTCGAAACTACTATCAAGTTACTATCATCTGTGTATAGAAAAAACATAGCGCTAGTTCCAGTCAGTCGAACCCCAGTTGGGATGAATTTCTTGCACCTTCAACTACTTAACCCTTTCTGTACGTCATGTTTTACTATCGTATCCATATGGCATGGGGAACCCTGTGCCACCATTTTCGAAAGAGGAAATTTACTCGTTAATCCAATCCTAACGCTTTGCATAGTGGTCTGTCAAAAAATGATTTTTTGAGAAATACTGAAAGTTTCAAAGAGATCTTCATACTAGAAGTATTCTAAAATGTGAAAAATACAACCCGGGGGTACAAAATCAAATGACCCCAGGGTGTACGGATAAGTTAAAAAGTTACCTCGCAACTTCTGCCAAACTCAGCACGAAACGAAAGAGATAAAACTAGCGCTGGAGTCTGTTTCCGTACATTGTGATGGGAGTGCAAGTTTTGGAACAGTACCTCAGAGTCCATCCTGTCGAGGGTATGGGATCCGCACCAGCGATCCGGCTGCCCATCCCATACCTGTAACGGGAACCATAGTCAGTGAGTTAAGCTATGGGAGTCACTAAACTTTGGCGGCCATTTTCTCACTAATATTACTTCTGAAACCAGGTGACCCCACTTCCTTCAATCGCAAATATCTCAACTTCTATTCAAGATAAATGGTTCATCGAAAGAATAGCAAATGAAAAACCTGCAAGGTGATACAGTAGTCTCTGCCTAAACGCTCGCCATACAAAAGTTCGCTCCGCTCAAACGCACGCTTTCGTCGTCTGACTGTTTTTTTACTGTATAATTTTGACATGCGTACAAATGCACAGTCACTCCCTCTAAACGCACGCTCCGATGTGCGAAACACGCGAACAGGTACGCTTGACAAGGGGAAATTTTCACTACAATTTGCACAGCTTACTTAGGACAGGCATAGAATATCGGATATTTGATGAGACTGCCCCTCATGCCGAACAAAAGAGAGTGATGAACAGCGTTTTCACACCGGACTTTCCACAGACACATATAGGTCTAGAATTGGTCGGTGAAATGTTGGGGGGTTGGTGGACTGAAATGTTATTTGATTGGTCACTGGAAATGCGTCTCTCTGAGAGGTTTCTGACTGGTGTTTAGGTGACTGCATGTAATGTTTAGTTAGACCTAAGCCTATGGTGCGCAGCACGCAGGAATGCTCGTCAATGAATTTACGGTCGGGGGCGGTCGCTTGGGAAGCCACATGGCTGGGCCATCGCCTCTATGACTATCACCAACAGTTTCCTTTTAGGCTATCTGTTCATGACATTTAATGGTGCATATAATTACATTGAGTCTGTCTTTCTGCACCCCCCTCCCATTTAAAGCCTTTGTATTCTTAACCGCAGTCGGGGAATCCTTCACAATAGTCTCGTGTCGTCACATTATCGGCCCAGAGTGACCCCCACCCCAAAGGGAGGTCACTAGAATATCAAGGCCATGAGATGACTGCATCTCTTCCTCCCTTTGCAAAGGTTCATGTAAATGCACACTCCGTATAAACACACGCTAAGGAGCCCTCCCGAGCACTGTGCGTTTAGAGTTTAGGGGGAGACTACTGTACCTACCAATAACTCCATATTTCCAAAAAATTGACAAGCGCCTGATTTCAACATGTCATGACACATAATATGTAATAATAATAATAGTAAATAGCATTTATATGGAGCATATCCCCACTCGAAAGCAAGCTCTATGTGCTTTACACTATATTATTATTATTATTATAATATTATTGATATGTATAAGTGTTCATTTCACCACTTTTCTCACATTCCAGGTCGTACGGAGAAGCGATTTTCCTGGCAATACAAACAGGCAGCATTGCATTTATGATACTCTTCTTCTCTGGCAAGCATATGCACGCCGTGGCGTACATGTCCATCTTTGTGGGCAGCATGGCCTTCCTTCTGTCTCCGGCAGCTCCAAAAGAACTTCTGGCCACTCTACAAGCTGGCAACTTATTCATGGTGGTGGCCAGTAAGGTGAGTAAGAACTTGTTTGTTTGAGTTTTCACCAGGACGGAAGATAGGCCTACATGTGCTGGGTCTGTGCGGTGGTCAAAACTGAAGTCTAAAAAAAGATCTAAAAATGAAGTGCAGGGGAACTTACTTAATGTCTCATAATGCCGGTATGATGGTGGATGTGAACTGCGGCACATCAGTTAGACTGTCCCCGTCGTTTTATGCAAGACAAATTCTTAATTTATGCAAACTGAGCCGAAAAATGTGAAACTATGCGATTCTGTTGATTTTAACAAAGAATGATAAAAGAAAATGATAAGAAATAATTTTAAAAAACGATCAAATTTTGCTAAATTATGCGGGGTGCATAAAACCACGGGGACAGGCTAGATGGATGAACAACAAAAAAGTGGACGTTTTTTTTCCATCCTGCCCTGGTGTCTACCCAATTCCCTATGTCAACTTCCACAACAAACAAAAATACATGAAACTGTTGACGTGCTGGGACGTTGACCAAAATGGCCCAAAACAGACAAAGCTGGAGATCCTTTGTTGCAGCCCTAAACGCCAGATGGCGTAACCGGTAGAAAGTAAGTAGTAAGTTGACGTGCTGTGCCCAGTTGTGATTGAAGACTATGATCTTGGAATGTGAGAGTTCACCTCTTACTCTAATATTAGCCATCAGTGTACAAGTTTTCTTTGAAGTCAAGCGGGTGGTACGTGTACATGATGTTTATCACAGTGTGAGCGTGCCTGTTGTCGTTGGCTCGATATGGTACTACAAGACATAACAGATTCATGACTTGAAAAAACATGAAACTCTCTGGATTCCAACCTCAGATTACCCCCCCCGGGCAGTGCCACTGACTGTGGTGTCTTTAGGCCATTCTCAAAGGGGGGACATTTCTCGTTCTAACGCACAGTAGAATTGTAAATGGGCTGAGCCATCATGTCACGCTCATAACTGTGCCTGGTCTGCAACAGGGGATTTCTGCTTTTTCTTTCCTAATCCTTACTATTAATACTATTGTCATTTTTTCTACTTCTTTTGAATGTTTGTCACACTCTTTGTGACCCGCTCTTTCCGAGATGCCTTGATAGTCGAAGCAGACCTTGTGCTGTTGAAGCTAGAGGGGTGAGCAGAGTTAGTCTGATTCCCTGTAAGGACTTCTCTGTTGACACTCACCCCTTGGCGCTCATATGACCTTATGCAGTTGCGAGCGTCGTAAAACCCTCTATGAAAAAACCCACCAAAAAACCCCCCTCAGATTGCCCAGTGTCTCCTGTGAGTCTGCCCAATTCCAGGAAGACAATCGTCCTCACCATCTGTAAACATCCCAACAACACTAAGACAAGCCGTTGCAGAGTTTTTTATTTTGGTAAGTGTTTTACGGTGCTCGCAACTGCATAAGGTCTAGAAAATTTTAAAAAATTTTGCCTGGGTGGGCAGCCGAAGCGTACACTCTAATAGATTTTGGACTATCAAGGGATCTTTAATGTGCACAACCTGCACACGTGACCTCCGAGTTTTTTTACCCTTATCCGAGAAGACTAAGTGTTAGATTTAGATCTCATCTACCACAAGATCAGGGGTGTGGCTGAAAAATAGCAGTAAGAAGAAGCCAAGGAGTAGCGGAAGAAAGGCTGCAGGAAGAGTCCGGAGCCCAGAGAAGGGGACAAAGGAGGTGAAGGGGTGGGGGCAGAAAGTGGAGACGAAAGCAGACGGCAGAACATTGCTAGAGACTCAAAAAACACCTAAATTGGCCAGAATAGCTTTTAACAAATATATCCCAAATAACAACCTTCTAGGGAAAAGAAGAATACAAAAGTAAAATAAGAACAATTTATTTGAAAGCAACACCCCACAAATCAACACCCCCGCCATGCACAAATGAACACACTCCACTTTCTCTCTCTCACTCACTCAAACTTTCTCATGCAAGATTAATCTCTCTCACTCACACAAGCTTTCTCATGCAAGAGTAATCTCTACCCTCTTGCTTGTAAAATATTTCAGTCTACCACTGTTTTTTCCGTCTTGATGGCTGTTACCTGCACTTTGAGTTACAAGAAATCTATACACACTTTACAACAAGCCCACTGCTCAGCTACCATTTTCTGTACTGTTTAGCTTCTCACTGCAGGTCATCGTCGAAATACTCGGGAGGAGGACAACCGCTATCTGACTCGTCCCCATCTTCTGCTTCTTCATGTTCGAACTCCGGTTCCACCATATAACTGTATTCCAGGCCTATGCCCTCATCCCCCGAATTTAACTGCATATTAGCTAGGGCAGCGATAAAGGCTGCATAACCGTCATATGGATCTTCCCCATATTCCTCGTCCTGTGGGTTTTCACCAGCAACAACTGCAATAGCAGCGCCGAAAGCACCAATGAAAGCGTCTACGTTTAGTACATCTTCTCTCTCCTCGTCTTCATCTTCATACTCCGGAAAAGCGGCATCTTCTTCGTGAGAATCATGTTCACGAGAATTGTAGTCAGCATGATCGGGAAAGCGTAACGGAAGCGGTCCAGCCTCTCTTGGGCGTCTAGTTTCTTCATTTTGGGGGAGAATGGGACATATGATTCTTTCGCGGTCCAGACGGCGTTTGTCCTCCAGTCGATCTTGTGCTGTTGGAAAATTGTAGTCTTCGGCATACACAATCTTTTTACGTGGCAGTTCTTCCTTCTTCTCCTCGTGGCCCTTTGCCCTGTTCTCTTGTTCTCTCCTCTCTTTACTACAGTATGCTGCCCCCTCCAGCTGCGAGTGTTGATCCGCCATCGCTGTCGCCATATTTATATCTGTGGAAGATAATGAAACAACGTAGATCAGTAGGGGAGAACAATCAGCTCTGTTACTACTGTTAATTCTGTACATACATGTACAGTTGAACCTGCCATGACGGCCACCTCTATAAGACGGCCACTTTCCATTCACCCCTTGGGTTTTTTCTATATAAGGGTGGGTGGTTGGAGAGAACTAACACACAGACACACACACACACACACACACACAAACACCCTCGGCGTGGTCCTGTCAGAGATGGACATAAATTTGGGGATCCCTGCTATTCTGACTGAAATCCAAGGAAACAGCATTTTTCTTCCTGCTTGACAATTTTTGTCAAATTTTTTATTTTTTGGCTCCACACCTTTTATGTCCATTTAAAAACACATTGGGGGCTCTCGTGGCCTGGAGGTTAAGGTGTTGGCCTCTCATTCAAAGGTCCCGGGTTCGATACCGGGTAGCGACCAAAAAAAATTTTCTTCTCTAAAATTGTCTCCTTTCACATCCTTTCCTGATCTCTAACAATGTTCTGTTGTCTGCTTTCATTTCCACTTTCTGCCCTCACCCCCTCACCTCCTTTGCCCCCTCCTCTGGGCTTCTGACTCTTTCTGCAGCCTTTCTACTGCTACTCCTTGGCTCCTCCTAACTGATATCTTTCTGCCACACCCCTGATCTTCTGGTAGGAAAGATCTACACCTAGCCTTCTCGGACAAGGGCGAAAAATCTCGGAGGGCCCGTGTGCAAGTTGCGCACGTTAAAGATCCCTTGGTGGTCTAAAATCGATAAGAGTAGGCTTCGGCCGCCACCCGGGCAAAATTCAAAATTTCCTACCAACGAAAAAGTATTAGGTGTGTCCCGCGCGCTCATATGACCTT
Organism: Aplysia californica; assembly: GCF_000002075.1. NCBI lineage: Eukaryota > Metazoa > Mollusca > Gastropoda > Aplysiida > Aplysiidae > Aplysia > Aplysia californica. The sequence continues at coordinate 100,500 of NW_004798327.1, forward strand.
ATGCAGTTGCGAGCGCCGTAAAACCCTATACTAAACAAACAAACAAACAAAAACACATTGATGTGTGGTTTCTACTGAAAAACGTTGAACAAAGAAACAAAAAAAATGTAAATTTACAGTTTCCAAGGACTCTCAATCTTTGGAAGTCACCAGACTTTTTTCTCTCTAAATTTCTCTGAAACCAGTGACCCCCACCTCCTTCGAACACAAATATCTCGACTTCTATTTATTAAATTTAAGATAGATGGATACTCTTTTCATCGGAAGCAAGACAATTGAACAAGCTTTAAGTTTAAAATGATACCAATAACTCCATATGCCCAAAAATTGACGAGTGCCTTATTCCACTGCAACTTGACACACATATATATCGGATCATAAGTGCACATGAGGGCATAACAACAGTCAATGGGTTAGAGTGTACATAAATTGGTTCAATATAGGCATAATGTATGATAGTGGTCTTCCTTATCTTAGATGTTAGAGTTAGAAACAGTGTTGGTTACATAAAATTATGTTGAAAAAACCCCCAACAAAACAACAACAATCACGTAATATTCTATAAAGACGTAAGAGAATCTGGTCTTATTTGTTACACAGCTCCTTTGTTAAATAAAGCTGTAGCCTTGTTAGATTTACTGTAATTTTTTTTTCCTATTATTATTTGACATTTTGTTGAAAACGATTGGTATGCGACGATTTTAGTGGCCACACGTGTGCTCTGCGGGTTAAAAGATACGGCATTTAGATAAGAAAGTGTTCTTTTTAAATCGAAAATAGGCACAGAAAAAAAAAAAAGGTCACAAAGTCTGGGTATGGGTAAATTAATGCACACAGATTAAGAAAGACACTGTCGAGAAGGAGATAGATTTAGGATAGATTTAGTAATATCATGTACTGCATAGAACGTGTCAAGTCAACGTCAAAGTTTGTGGAGTTTGGACAAAAAAAGGCGGTAAATCTTTCGAAGTGTCTAGCCGTACTTAGATCTAGGCTTGGCCCAATCGACTCAAGCCCAAGCCTGCTAAGTACACAGGTCTCATTAGATCTAGATATCTAGATCTAGTAATTATTCAGGTTCAAATACATGCAAGTCAGTAAGGCACTTTTGGTTTTGTCTGAAATACAAATACTTAAGGCATTGCAAACTAAAAATTTCATTTACAATTCAGCCATCAATATTAAGTACGGCTTGCCTGACAGTCTAGCCGTCCTTAAGTACGGCTAGCCTGGCTGTCTACCCGTACTTAAGTACGGCTAGACTGCCACGGCTAGACTGCCAGTCTAGCCGTACTTATCTTAGGCCCTACTAACATTAGAAAACAGGAGGTTTAAAATACATGCAATGTCATTAAGGCACCTGGTTTCGTCTCAAATACAAATACTTTATGTACTGCACACTAAAAATGTATATTTACAATTCAGTAGGCCTATTTTTTGTAAATGGTCAGTCTAGCCATCATATTAAGAATAAGTACGGCTAGACTAAATTTTTACTTATGCACCCACACATAGATATATGCATTGATCTGGGGGCTAATACTTACCATAATTTGGGTGGTTTTTTTTTAACTTTAATATGCACCCGTCTCATGTTCACATTTTATATAGATCTAGTTCTTTTCTAGTAGTATTTTGCATGCTAAACACGAATATGGTCTTCATTTTTGCCGCAAATCAATAGTCATTTGAGTTATTGATGTTTGAAAATAGTAAATTTAACAATATATGGGGGGTTTCAGGGGGGCATGCCCCCTGACTTGAAAAGAATGGGGGGGGGGGGAGTTCAGGGGGGCATGATGTTTTGGCAATTAGAATTGATATTTACTTGAAAACAATTGATTGGCAAGGGTTCTAGTGGCCATACATGTGTTCTACAGCAAAAATCATGGCAGTTTAGCCCTCAAATCAATGCTTCTGTGTGTGGGTGCAAAAGTAAAAATTCACCAATTTTTTCTTTGTTTAGTCAATTTGGTCGTCCACGCCAATAGACAGTATTCAGACATTAGGAAAAACACGTCTTGTTTCACACCGGGTGAGAATAGCCAACGCTGGCAGTGTCTCCCGGGGTGAGAGGTCGATCGTATTTTTATCCTCACCCGGGGTGATTAATACCATCAAATAATCGGTTGTTTTTTTTTTAACTTACTAATGCTCCCGCCTAATGTACATGTTTTATTTATTTTTTTAAGTAGTATTTTGCATGCTGAGCACGAAAATGGCCTTCGTTTTTGCCTCAAATCAATAGTTATTGAGTTACTTAATGTTTTAAAACAGAACTAGGACCAGTCGAGTGGCGTAGTAGAGTAGATCTAGATCTAGTACTTGACTTGTTTTCAACAACATGGAGGGAAATAATCTACCAACGTATGCCTATTATTAGTTACTAAAACTGCCATGGACTTATCGAAGGGCTCAGAAATATTGTATGTAGGGTCAAAGAAAAAAAAAGACCAACCGTAGCCCAGTGGCAGTGGGCCAGTAGACTAAGGCTGCCATGATGGACTTCTATCGAAAAAATAGACTTTGATTCCACGTGTATGCCTGTTTTATGTCAAGGTTAAGGCGTAGACTAGGGGTGAAAATGACATTCTAGTAGGCGTGTAGAAGAGAGTTGCGAGTTAACTTGCGAAAAACAATCCAACCCCCCCACACACAGATTCAGAAAATATTGCTAACTTATAAGAAGCATAAAGAAAAGATTGGTCAAGGAAACAAATTACTTACCCGTATATAGACTGGGACTAGTAGAACTTCTGTTTGTGCAACAGACACACTTGTGGCGACACTGGGCTCTGGGACACGGCTGGTGGATACTGGATACGTCACACACTGACTGACTGTCTTCTTGGCGCTAATAATTGATGGACACACGGGTTGTAGACTTGACTTCACCACCACACTATCTAGGAAATAATAGAACGCGAGAATAGTAGACTTTACTGTACTTTACACACTCGCACGTCTGTCTTTGCACTGGGAGTTGTAGGCTTAGACTAGAAGTAAGTTTTCCCACACTGTGCACAACACTGTCTTTATTGCGGTAGGACACAGCTGTATAATTTACTGTATACTGTATTCTGCAGAGATGTCACATATACACCACACTAGCTACTAGTAACTACTGTCTCGGCTCATGACTCGCTGAATACTACCTCACATACAACTCGAAGGCAATTTATATACCCATGGCGTGACGTAACAAAATGGCGTCTTGTTTGTTGTTTTAAAGAAAGCCGCGGTGGAACCTCAAATCCCTTTGTCCTATGGAGTCACGTGTCGCTGGACAATTTTTTAAATGAATAGGCTTAGAAAGAAAGTGCGCAGTACGAATCGATTGTCCCTTGACCCTCCTTTTGAATTCAATGATGTGAGAAATTTTTTAATGGGCTGACCTCTCACGTGTTTTAATCGGATTTATTTGTAACTAGTGTGGAATAATAGGGAATCGAGATTAACGTTAAAAGCCATTTTTTATTCTTATTTTTATTTATTTATT
>NW_004798327.1:105198-106153 GCF_000002075.1 Aplysia californica
TCTCTCTCTCTCTCTCTCTCTCTTTGTTTGTTTCATTAGTAGCACTGTGTGTTCAGTTGCCTCACTGCAATTGGTACGAATGGATTTCTGTATCTGTCTGTTCTTACTTTAAAAAAAATAAATACCCTACATAAAATATCGTTTTCTGCGGGCCGATAATTGAAATTCCGATGGTTAGTGGATGGCATAGAATTCTGTGGTGGGTGGCTATAGTCGCTAAAAATTATTTCCGCCTATTATAGAACGTTTGTCTTGTGTAGCTTATATTCAAAGTTATTTAGGTCTGTACCAACTGCTGTTCTTGATGCCTTTCTGAATAACTTGTTCATTTTTTTATGATGCTGTCTTCCGACGTTGCTACCATAGCTATTAGCAAGAAATACCAAGATCGTGGGCGGTTGGCGGGTGCCCTGGTGTGGTTTGCTTCTTCTTTCCTATCAAACATCTATCGATCGTCCCTATCTCCCCTCCTTTTTTGTGTTTGTTACTCTCTTTTAACATCTCTGATCTTCGGCACTTATATGACCTTATTGTGTTGCAAGTGCCGTAAAACACTCACTAAAACAAAAAAAACAAAAACAAAATGTATCAAGGGTTCTATTGTGGTGGTGTAGAATTTCTGAAGGACGGATGGATTCAGATTGTAGGACCTAAGTTTCTTCAGAAAGTACAGCTTGTGATTTACCTTTTTCAACAATTTGTTCACGTGTTTTTGCCATGTATATATTATGTTATTGTCGATTGTAAGACCAAATTTAATTTGTATGAATCCGTGATTTCAATTGTTTTTTGTTCAATCACGAGTGGTGGGATTGTTTTTGCTTCTTTTAAATTAAAAAATATTTTCCTTTGTTTTTGAGAGGTTCACTTTTAGAAAATATAAATTGCAATGTTTAAGAAACATTCGTATTTCTTCAAAATACCTTTTTTTTCATCGATGTTTTTTAAATCCGAT
>NW_004798327.1:109127-118641 GCF_000002075.1 Aplysia californica
TGCTGAAAAGACAATGGAATTTAATGTGTGCGCGTGTAGAAGTCAAAGTTGTTGAAGTGTACTAATAGTCGTCGTTTGCATTTAACTCTTGAGAATGTCAGGGGAAAAAAGTATTATCTTATTCACACTTTTTTTGTTATTCCATAGTGAAAGGACACTAGACAGACAGACAGATTATGAATATATTTTTCAATTTTTGCCATAAAAACAGCTCATTTGTTGTTGCTTAGTGTGTCATGTATGCCATTGTTGGAAAAATTTCTGAGGAGTAATAGGCATGTCTTTTCTTTTCTGTGTTTCTTTCTATTTCAGTGACATGTTATAAATTGTTGACGAGTGGTTCCAAAGTGCCGTTGTCTTCTTCTTTTCTTTCTCCCTTTTATATCTGTCTATTTTTGCTTTTTTTAAAATGGAAGTGAATTGGGCTTGCCTTGGGAAACCAACAAATTTAATATTGCCTTCCAAATGTTAAGATGGAATCCACAAGGAAAGAGAAAGCGAGGAAGGCCTAAAAATATTTTGAGAATGTGCTTAGTGGTTAGATGTGGACCTTCTTAAGGAGATACCGGGTTTTAGCTGGAAAAAGGTGGAGAGGGACTTAAATTGAATTTAGACCAAGAGGAGATGAGTATATGAGATTTTGTTGGGAAGAGGTGGAGACTGTAGCACAGGACAGAAGTAGATGGAGATGGAGAGCTCTCGGTGGCCTGTACCCCAGCATGGGCTGAGAGAGGTACTAATGATGATCTTTCCCTTTTCCTAAATAGCCATTCCCCTGTCCATGTCCATCTCTTTACTCAATTGAATCAATATCATGTTGCCCCTTTCTGTCCCCACATGGTGGGTGGTTGGCGGCTGCTCAGGTATAGATGCCCCTTTCTTTCTTATCGAACATCTATCATCGTGTCGCCTCCTTTTTTTCTTTGTATGTTATTCTAAAGTAACAACACCTCCTTCGACACTCTTATCTCCCTCCTTCTATTTTGTGTTTGTTACTTTCTTGTAACACCTCTAATCTTCCGCTCTTATATGACCCTTATTGTGTTGCAAGTGCAGTAAAACTCTTACTAAAACTAAACTCTATACCAAACTAAAGTCCCTCTCTTTCTGTCCCCAGATGCTGCAAGCCGTGGCCAATGTTCGTAACGGAGGCACGGGCCAGCTGTCGTTCGTGACCTTCCTCCTCCTGTCCCTGGGCGCCGTGGCCCGCGTTTTCACCTCCATCCAGGAGACGGGCGACTCGATGGTGGTGGCGTCCTACGTCCTCGCCTCCGTCATGAACGGGCTCATTCTGGGACAGATCCTTTATTACTGGAACGTTCCGCCTCCAGTCGTAGTAGAGGCCAAGAAAGTAAAGTAGTTCTCGGGTTATTGCGTTTTCAATCCCGTTTGTTGTTTGTGTGAAGGATAAAGAGTTTTCTGGATGTGAGACTTAGAGGATATTTATATGGTGGGGGGGGCACAGGTAACTCAAACACGTCAGGGATAGATAAAAAGTGCTCGGTGCATCCATGATTCGGAAGGGTGAACCGACAACGAAAGACTAAAATCAGATGGGGCGGGGATGATAGATTGAACAAGCTGTCGATGATTTCAAGCTTTGTGTGTTTGTGTTATCTGTGTTCTTCTACTGTATTTTGAGATAATTGTATAGAATAAAGAACTTTGTGGCGAGACTGAGGGTTTGTTTAACAGAATGTTGGAATGTTGCTAGTGTCAGTGACTGCAAAGTGTCAGGTAAACGTCTAAGACTGTTCTTATATTGTTTTATTGGTTTTTAAATGTTGGGTTGTTTGTTTTTTTAACTTTCTTTCTTCTTGAATCGGGTTGAAGTGCTTGAAATCTGATGGCTGCTAAATTGGAAACTGAAAAAAAAGAACTAATTTTTTTCTGATGGCAGCACACGTTGTGTAATAGGCCTACTTTGTCTGATGAGACAGGGAAATAGCTTCTTGTCTTTTTCTCTATATTAGTGTTAGTGCGTGTTGTTTGACAATCAAATTACTCCAAATAATTAATTGGAAGAGGGCCAAAGAAATCGCTGTTTTTATTCTTTTTTAAAATCTATCAAATGTTCAACGAATAGATCGTAGGACGCCAGAGTTTTGGCGGCTTATATATATCTTACCCTTGAGTTCATTATCTTTCTTTCTTTTTAAGTTTTGGAATGTTCTTTGAGCGAAGTTTTGGAATGTTCTTTGAGCATGGCGTGGAACCTGATTGTTATGTGTGATATGTCAGGGAGGTCTCAAGACCAGATTTTCTTTTTGCTGTTACTTCGTTTGGCCTTTTGTCCAGAATGATAAATTTTGATCTTCTATCGTTATGCATTGAATTGTTATGTGCCCCTGGTTTGTTATCTGTTACTGTTACAATTTATGAATATTATCCTTTATGTTTTCAGTTTGTTTGTAATATTAAGTTATGTGTATTCAGTGCAGATTCCTGGTGAATATTCCTTTTCTGTAAACTTCTGGATTTTCGTTGTATATTGTTTCCTTTCATAACATACACGCTCGTATTCGTATGTGCCATTCATTTTGTATGCAGGTGATAGTTTCTTGATTTTGAAACAAAGATGGATGAAAAAAAATTACCAGGAACGTTATGGAGCGAGTAGATTCAATAGACATATTATGTGAGGCATCGTGGTGAAATCAGGCGCTCGGCAAAATAATGAAATCAAAGAATACAGTATTTTTTTGGCCCATGGGCAATTTTTTTTTGGCTCAACACCTTTTATGTTCATTTAAAACACATTTCTGTTTGGATTATACTGAAGAACGTTAATTAAAGTCACAAAAATGCAAATTTCCATGTCACAAGGACTCTCAAGCCATTGCAGTTATAAAACTTTGCCAGCCATTTTCTCGATAATTTTACTTCAGAAAGCAGGTGACCCCACCTTTACCAGTTGCGCAAATCTCAACTTGTCCTCAAGATATATGGGTATTTTTTCCATCGAATGCAAGACAAGTGAACAAGCGTTAAGATGGTATCAGTGACTCCACGTGCCCAAAAATTGACGAGCGTCTGATTTCACCGCGTCGTGACACATATGTTTTGTTTTGACCACTTTTCTTCTTCTTCTTTTCTGATTTTTTCTTTCTTTTTTTTTTTTAATTTCTTTTCTTTGTTTTCTTCACCTTCTTACTTGCCTGTAGTCTTATTTCTTTTCTTCTTCCTCCTCCTTTTCTTTTTCCCCCTTTCTTCTGACTTGGGGACAGAAATGCTCACCAGGTTTTCACCTGTCCCACAGGTTTTTGTTGTCTTTGTCTGTGTTACTCTTTCCCAACACGAAATGACCACCATTGTGCCCGTACCCTTCACTTTACTTGACCCTATCCATACGTTGTGTTTTACTATCCTATCCATACGACGTGGGGGAACTCTGTGCCACCACTTTCCTAAGAGGAAATTACTCTCATTAATCCAATCCGTACGCTTTGCATAGCAGTCTGTCAAAATGATTTTTTGAGAAAGTTTCAAAGAGATCTTCATACTAGAAGTATTGTAAAATGTGAAGAATACAACCCCAGGGGGTACAAAATTACCTCAGGGCATTACGATTAGGGTTAAAGAAACTCAGTATATGTAACCTGCTCCTAGTGGTGAAGTGTAGCCCTATCGTGTTGACTTGCTGTCGATTACTCACTCTGTTCATATCTTCCCTCTGCTTATTTATCTCCTAGTGAGTTCTGGAAAATGAGCTGTCATTAAATATGTCAATGACAGTGACAGCTGTATTCACTGAATGTGTTGTAGGCCTACCACAATACATTGTAGGCCTACTGATTGCTTGGTGTAAAACTCAACCATGCGCCATTTTGAAAAGGAACTTTTGATCCTCAGCAGTTTGTAGGCCTATATATATATGTTCTTCTGGGATCCTGGATCTACTGTCAGTTTGCTGTTGATTCTTCCCACTTAGCTTGCTTTTGCCGTTGCACTAAATGGCCATTGTTATGTCAGTGTGCTTTTGATTGCTCAGACTGGGTTGGAAAAGCGGGTGGTTGTCGGGTGCTCTGGTGTGGTTTGCTTCTTTTTTCCTATCAAACATCTCTCATCCCTCATTTCTCCTCCTTCTGTTTTGTGTGTGTTATTCTCTTGTAACGCTTCTAATCTTCGACGACACTTATTTGACCAAATTGTGTTTCAAGTGCCGTAATCAAAACTCTTACTAAAACTGGGTTGGGGGAAAAAAATGAATTGCTTTTTATTTGAGGACCAAGGGTAGGAGTTATATATATTGTGACGTCCTGTGAGCCTTACCATGAGGTGCAGTTACTCTCTTGTAACACCTCTAGTCTTTGACACTTATATGACCTTATTGTGTTGCAAGTGCCGTAAAACTCTTACTAAAAAAAAAAAAATTTACTATGATGTTGCGCTTGACCATGACACAAGTAGGATAGCTACATTTTTTGGTCTACAACAGATGTATGTTATGCTTGAGCATTGTTATTACTTATATTTATGTTGTTGTTTTTTTCGAACATTGTTCTTATTTATGGATTTTTGTTTAAAAAGAAGAGGCACTTTCCAAACTTTCAAACAAATGATATAGGCCTACTTACTTATCCATTATGTCATATATTGTCAGAAAGCTGTTCACGTTTGTCTTTTCAACACTCATAAATGTATTTTGTTCGTGTGCTATGCTGTTGCTCAGACCATTAAACAGTCCATTCAGCGTCTTAAGTCTTGTGTGTGTAACTTACATTGTAAGGAATAATGAACTCGCTTTTTTTTAAAAGAGTACATTATGGTTGGAGGATTCAGTAGTGGCCCTCTCCTTCTCTGCTATTTCTGTACTCCCTCAGTGTCTCGGTATAGACTTGATTCTATTGGTCTTGCTCTTTTTCATCTCCAAAGGAATGGCGTAGTGTCAATTTGATGTACTTTTCTCAAATAAAAAGAAGCATTGCTTTATTTTATAATGTCATTTTTAAAAACATTAGTATTAGTTAATTGGAAGTAAGTAATACTTGCTCAGCTAGTTACGACTCTTTTGTTACGAGAGAGAGAGAGAGAAAGAGAGGGAGGGAGAGAGAGAGAGAGAGAGAGAGAGAGAGAGAGAGAGAGAGAGAGAGAGAGAGAGAGAGAGAGAGGGAGAGGGAGGGAGGGAGGGAGAGAGAGAGATCACGTCAATACGATCTTATCAATTATCAGCTATAGATACTGTAGTAAATTCCTCTCAGAAATAGCACTGTGCCAAGAAATTGGAGACCCTTGAAAACCGTCTCAAACAACCTGAATAAGTTTAAAAAAACGGTCCACTCGGACTCGGAATTCGAAACAGGGTCATCCACTCCGTAGCCTGGCCCAATAAACGTATCAACTGTGATAAAGAAAGGCGCGCCCGAGGCATTTCTAATTCTTTTACCTATCTGTGAATACAGACGTTCAAGTTAAAATCTTACACTACACTACACTTACATACTTGTAGGGCATACATGTACATGTATAGGCCTACCATCAAAGTTACTCTCTGCAAAAAGTATTTACCAGACCTCAGCACACCCCTCATTCTCAAATCAACTACTGTCTATTAATATTATAATTACTTTTCAGGATGAAGCTCTTCTTAAGAGCTTTTATGATGAAATCGTTTCTGGGCCAAGAACAACAGATGCCTGGAGACGTCGTCCCTCGTTCTCCCGTGGCGTGCATGGCAATGCCAGCTGTGAAGAAATAGATTCCTCCAGTGACGAACAAATCGTTAAACCGAAGTCAAAGGTGCGACACAAACCCGTGTGCCAGTTGAAGGCAGTCTGTTCATCAACTTCTTCAACTTCAAGACGAGCGAACTGCTTCTTTTTATGACTTCTCTTTGTTGACTTATAGTTTTAGTAGTGTGAGTTTTACAGCGATTGCAGCAACACAATTAGGTCATATACTAAATTATACGTTTCCAAGATTAGATGTGTTACAAGAGAGTAATAATAATAATAATAATATATATATATATATATATATATATATATATATATATATATGTATAAAGAAAAGAAGGAGAAGACATACAGATCATAAAGGCAATAAATATTTGATTGGAAAGAAGGCGCAAACATCAGAGCACCCGCCTAACCACCTACAATTAACCTCTATACCCAAATGCTCGGATTCGTGCCCTGAATTCTTGGAAGAGGGGAAATAATCCCGTGCTCTTTGAAAAAAGCCACGTTACCATACATTTTGTTAAAAAATACATGTGCATGTATATTCTTATTGAAGTAAAAACAAAATCTTTATGAAGTGGGTTGGACACACACACACACACACACACACACACACACACACACACACACACACACACACACACACACACACACACACACAATGGGTCTACTATAGTATTACATGTGTTATTATTATATAAATAGTAAGAGATCAAGGGGAAGACCTCGTTGGACCTGGAGAAGAATCACAGAAATTGATGTTCAGAAAAGTGGGAAGACATGGGATAACATCAAGGCTAACCTAGGATAGAGATAGGTGGAAAGTGTTTGTCCGTGGCCTCTTTATCCTGGCGCAGGGTGAGAAAGGCAATGATGATGATGATTATTATAGTATAGTATGTAGTCCTTATGCTTTGAGTCAACTGAATTCGGAGATCTACGTGGTGAAGTGGTGAGGTTTCTCGCATTGTGCGCTGACGACATGAGATTGAGAGTTGATTCCTAAGTGGGGAGTTTCTTTCTGTTGTCGTTGTTGTTGTTGTTGTTTTTTGTTGTTGTTGTTTTTTGTTGTTGTTTAGATTTTGTTGTTTATTTGTTGTTGTTTATTATTTTTTTATTTGTTTGTTGTTTTGTTGTTGTTGTTGTGGGGGTGGTGAGGGGTTCTTCATATGTCAACTGAGATGTCGTATCCCTCCCAGTCCCAGTCTGAGTTGGCCATGACAAGCAGAGCCGGCTTCTGAAAATGCAGAACTCAACTTTTAAGAGAATGACAAAATAATGTAGGCTATCTCTATTAGATGAAGTTTGTTTGTTTTGTTTTGTTTTGGTAAGTGTTTTACGGCGCTTGCAACTGCATAAGGTCATATGAGCGCGCGGGACACACCTAATACTTTTAGTTGGTAGGAGATTTTTGAATTTTGCCCGGGTGGCGGCCGAAGCCTACTCGTATCGATTTTAGACCACCAAGGGATCTTTAACGTGCGCAACTTGCACACGGGCCTTCCGAGATTTTTCGCCCTTGTCCGAGAAGGCTAGGTGTAGATTTTCCCAAGCAGATCAGGGGTGTGGCAGAAAGACAGCTGTATAAAGGCGTCAAGGAGTAGCAGTAGAAAGGCTGCAGAAAGAGTCAGGAGCCCAGAGGAGGGGGCAAAGGAGGTGAGGGGGTGGGGGGCAGAAAGAGGAGACGAAAGCAGACGACAGAATAAATATAATATTGCTAGAGAGCAGGAAAGGAGGTGAAAGGAGACAATTTTAGAGAAGAAAATGTTTCGGTCGCAACACGGATTCGAACCCGGGACCTTTGAATGAGTGAGAGGCCAACACCTTAACCTCTAGGCCACGAGAATCCCCCTTTGATGAAGTTGATAAAGGGAAAAACTATTGTGCTAGAGAGCAACCTCAGAAACAACCAGGCTGAGAAACGTCAACGACGAAAGGAAAACAGCGGAAATACAGAGCTTACATCCTCGTCACTGACATGCGAGCACTGTAACAGAATCTGCGCTTCAAACATAGGAAGAATTAGCCGTGGAAAGAAGCTGCATGAAGACATTCTTGAGACCATCTAAAGCTAGACTGACCGTCTGTATAGCCATTCATAAGATAACGTGGCTTATAAATATTCATCAAAGTCAGTAGCACTATGTGCTGAGGAAACCTCCTGTCGACGAGATCTACCCCTGAGAACTTGATTAATTAAGGGAGTGGGTGGTTGGCTTGTTCTCCCGTGTGGTTCTCGGGGCACTGTCCAAGAGACAGGGGAGTAGGATTAGGACCATTGTATCCGTACCGGGTATGTCGTAGAAGGCGACTACGGTCAGTTGGGCAAAGGGTTAACAGCCCTTTCCCGTAAAACAAAACAAAAAATAAATAAACAGCTACAAAAACATAAACAGCAAAAACAACACGACCGCCAGTTCTGGAAGATGAAGGACCTTCATCACCGAAGAGAGGAGAGGCAAGAGAGATGGAGATGGCCTATCAACTGGGATGCACAGGACAGGCTTCGCTGGAGAAATGTTGTTGATGATCTATGCTCCCCTGGGAGTTAAAAAGGACAAGAGAGAGAGACAGAGAGAGAGAGAGAGAGAGAGAGAGAGTGGTTGGCTGGTGCTCTTGAGAGAGAGAGAGAGAGAGAGAGAGAGAGTGGTTGGCTGGTGCTCTTGTGCGGTCTACTCCTTATTTCCCATCAGATATCTATTGTCCATTGCCTTATTATAATATCTCCTCCTTCTTTCTGTGTTTGTTATTCTATTGTGACACCTGTTCGATTCCCGATTGATGCATTTTTAAAATGTTTTAAAGATGTAGGCGTGTTGCCTATAGGATTGATGCATTTTTTGTTTGTTTTAAAGAAGTAGGTGTGTTGCCTATCATTCAGTCATAATTATCTACGGGGGCGTGAACTATTTGCTATTAAACTTAAACTCATTGTCTACTTATTTTTTAAAATGTAGATGCTTAACCCTATCCGTTCGCCCTGGGGTCATTTTTTGAACCCCCGGGGTTGTATTCTTCACATTTTAGAATACTTCTAGTACGAAGATCTCTTTGAAACTTTCAGTATGTCTCTAAAAAATCATTTTGACAGACTGCTATGCAAAGCGTGCGGATCGGATTAACGAGTAAATTTCCTCTTTGGAAAGTGGTGGCACAGAGTTCCCCTCGTCGTATGGATAGGATAGTAAAACACGACGTACGGATAGGGTTAAACACCTCCATCGGCACAATTAGATAATGTAGGAGAGGGCTTCACCGACCCTGCCTGCCAGGGCCGACCCAGGCTTAGAAGGAGAGATACAATGCCCCATTGAGAAAAACCGAGATATTGGATTCTAATTTACTACCCCTACACGGGAATCGGACTGAGGTCTCCTGCTCGCGGCAGCGCAAAGCGTCTAAACCGATACACTACAGAGGCCGGTTCCTAGACCGACTCTGCTCCATGTTTTGTTTCAGATGATGAGCTCAAGGGTTTTTTAAAATGTATAACTTGTACTAAATTGTTTCTACGTCTTTATTTTACCTTGAAAGTTTTATTTTATTTATTTTTTTTTAATGAAAAGAACTAGATTCTAGACCAACGAATAGAAGATCTTGTTGTTAAATTTAAAATGAAATAAATGATGACCCGAAGACTTGGTAAAATCCACGAAATCGATGTTATTGAGTTATTGTTATTACTTATTTTCCATTTTATATTTTTGTACAGTAGGGCCTACATGTATTTCAAACTTGATACATGGAGGGGAAGGGGAGGATTGAGGAGGATGGAGGGGTTAGGGGGGGGGGGTTACGAATTGGAGTACATGTAGTGGGTATTGTAGGGCCCA
>NW_004798327.1:120621-123002 GCF_000002075.1 Aplysia californica
TATATATCTATATATATATATATGTACATAGATGTATATCTCTATACACGCATGCATACATCCATATTTATATATCACACAAATATATCTCTCTCTCTCTCACTACAAACACACACACATTCACACTCGATACACAAAATAAAAGCCCTGACCCGAATAAACTATCAAAATTAAATTATAATCTTGTTTTAGTCTTCCCGTCTTCTGTTCATATGCAACCGTTATCTCCCATTATAACTCAACACATTTCTTTCACACGGCCCTGTGCCAGAGATACACACGGATTTCATGCGTCCTACTTCCGTGACAAGCCTTCGCTTCCTGCTACTCCTTGGCTCTGTCTTTACTGCTGTCTTTCAGCAACACCTCTGATTTTCAGGTAGGAAAGATCTACACCTAGCCTTCTCGGACAAGAGCAAAAATCTCGGGGGTCTCGTGTGCAAGTTGCACACGTTAAAGATCCCTTGGTGGTAAAAAAATCGATAAGAGTTGGCTTCGGCTGCCATCCGGGCAAAATTCAAAATTTCCTTCCAACTGAAAATGTTTAATTTATCCCGCCCGCTCATATGACCTTATGCAGTTGCAAGCGCCGTAAAACACTTACCAAAGGAAAAAAAAAGTCCCCCCGAAAACAGGGGTTGTACACATGTCTAAGTACACACACATTGGAGCTTACTTGGTCTACTACTCACATCCGCGGAGATCTCCATTCTCTGACGTCATGTGCGGAGGCCATTTTTTAAAACTTTGAACAACCCCTCGGGGCGGTGCTACTGACTGAAGTGTCTTTAGGCCTTTCCCAAAGAGGGGACATTAACCATGTTCTTCTGCCACACAGAGGAACAAGCGCTGACGGGAGAAAACAACAACCCTGGGATAAGAGGTAAACGTCTCCTTTGGTAGACCCCTCCCCCCTCCCCAACCCCGTTCAAAGTTTTTTTAATTTTTTTTTTAGTAGAAGTTTTAAGGCGCTATCTCTCGAAGTCCAACCCCTCGTCCACGCCGTGGGAGATGGAAACAGGACAAAGTAGGGGATAGCTGGGTCTGGGTGAAGTACGGTGTGACTTTATGTCACTGAGGCGTTACGCTAGCCGTGAAGGCCGACCCGGGTCAACCCGAAACGTTGCTGGCCAACGGGGCTCTGGTGAAACTGCGACTGGCTTAGCAGGCCGGCAGTGGATATAAACATTGCTCAAGAAAACATAAGGAGACACAAACGGACTGATAAAAACGGAAAACGACCTGGAGAGAAAAAAAAAAGTTTAAGGCGCTTGCAACTACATGGGGTCATATTATGAGCGCCAAGGGGTGGATGTCAACAGAGAAGCCTGAACAGGGAATCAGGCTTACTCTGCTCACCTGTCTTGCTTCAACAGCACAAAGTCTGCTACGACTATCAAGGCACCCCGGAAATAGCGGGTCACAAGAGTGTGACATACATGAAGAAGTAGAGGAAAATGACGATAGTAAGGATTAGGAAAGAAAAAGAGAGCAGTTCCCTGTTGAAGTTCGGGCACAGTTATGGGCATGACACTGACGAATCAGCCCATTTACAAGTAGGCTATAATTCTACTGTGCATAAGAAACATGGTTAATGTCCCCTCTTTGGGAAAGGCCTAAAGACACTTCAGTCAGTAGCACCGCCCCGAGGGGTTGTTCAAAGTTTTAAAAAATGGCCTCCGCACATGACGTCAGAGAATGGAGATCTCCGCGGATGTGAGTAGTAGACCAAGTAAGCTCCAAAAGGAGGGATGAATTAGATCTTTACTGAAAACCAAACTCACGATGGGTCAGTTTTACGAGGTCTATGTTTTTTCACAATGGGGAGACATAGAATAACATCAAGAGGCAAGCCTAAAAGAGAGAAAGGTGGAAAGTGTTTGCCCGTGGCCTATACCCTGGTGCAGGCTGAGAAAGGCGATGATGATGATGATGATGATGATGATGATGATGATGATGATGATGATGATGATGATGATGATGTTTTTCAGACTTCTCACTGGAACCAGACGAACGACACCCCAAACATAATATTATTATTAATAGACTCTGAGGGTGAGCAAGATGGCGTCCGTAGACCGGAAATTTGGCGTGGCTGTACTGGGAGTTGGCCGAATGGGTAAGTTTTGTTTTACTTACACGCTATAGATCAATGGTGAAGAAATGGAAATGGATTGGGCACACCCTGAGGAGACCCCGACAAGCATCATCCGACAGGCTCTGACGTGCAATCCACTAGGAAAACGTAAGAAAGGAAGACCAAAGATGACATGAAGGCGAGCGGTACTAGCGGAAATGGAAAAGGCGGGGACATCATGGAAACAGCTAGAAAAGGATGCACAAGACAGGCTTATGCTGGAGAAATGGTGTTCATGGCCTAT
>NW_004798327.1:126599-130380 GCF_000002075.1 Aplysia californica
CCCCGCGCGCCTTCAATTCACCTTCTTTAAAAAAATCAACAGGTGGTATTTTCAAAGACTCGACAATTCACGACTTCGATATGGCTCTGTGGATGACCGGATCACCAGCCACGAGAGTCTACGCGTCCGGTCAGGCTTTTCATCCGGACGTTCGCGAAGCGGGCGACCTTGACCTGGTCGTTGTCACCATCGAGCATGCCAGTGGCGCTGTGACTGTCATCGATAACGGTCGACGTTGCTCTCACGGATATGATCAGAGACTGGAGGTCAGTGGGGTTGTCATTAAAGTCAAAGGCGTCGTTATACTGCCATCCTCTCTTTGTTATTGTCACTTCCGGCGACGCTATTTTCATCATCATCATCATCATCATCATCATCATCATCATCATCATCATCATCATCATAGTTATCGTTATGCCATCATCTTGTTCACCACCGTTTTTGGCAGTATCATCATCATCATCATCATCATCATCACCATCATCACCATCATGTTCGCCATCATCATCATCATCATCATCATCATCATCATCACCATCATCACCATCATGTTCGCCATCATCATCATCATCATCATCATCATCATCATCACCATCATCACCATCATGTTCGCCATCATCATCATCATCACCATCACCATCATCATCATCATCATCATCTTCTTCTTCTTCTTGTTCGCCACCGTCGTTGGCAATATCATCACGACCATCATTGTCCTCATAAACGTCCTGACCATAGTGATCAAAATCATCGTCGTCTTTGATTTTATGTTTTAAAACCCCCCCACCGTAACTACATGTACTGAGATCAGTTAGGAGGCACGCCTCTTCGCCCCTGCCCGTTAGGACCATTCTGGACTTAGTGCTTGGTGCAGGATAAAGATTCTCCCAACTCCCCCTCCCCTCCCTGGCCCCAACCAGCCAAGAGATAGAGCTAGCTACTTTCATCAACAGATGTGTGAGGAGTATCCTAAGAATTAAGTGGCAGGATAGAATAAGAAATGAAGAGTCATGGGAAAGGACAGGACAAAAGGATATAGGAGTCGAAATAGGACTAGGAAAGCGGGGTTGGATTGGACACACCTTCAGACAGCCCAGCGGAAACATCACAAGACAGTCACTGCAGTGGAACCCACAGGGACCTCGAGGCAGGGGTAGGCCACGGGAAACAGGGAGGAGATGTGTGGGAAGGGACATGAGAGATTCGAAGCCCACTTGGAACGAACTAGGAAGGATGGCTCAGGACAGAGATAAATGGAAGGAGCTTGTATGTGGCCTATACCCTGTCAGGGGTGAAAGGCGCTGATGATGACTTCATTGAATTAAACAGAATTCCCTCAAACGAGAATAGAAGTCGCATCATGAGTGGTCGGCGGATGCTCTGGTGTGGTATGCTCCTCTTTTCCTATCAAACATCTATCGTCCCTATCTTTCCTCTTTCTTTTTATGGTGTTTGTTGTTCTCTTGTAACATTTTTAATTTATGACCCAAAAGTGTTGCAAGTGCCGTTAAACTCTTACATAAACCTAGAACAACCACCCCCCCAAAAAAAACACACCAAAAAAACAAAAAACCCAACAAACAAACAAGAAATCACGTCGGTTGCATGCAACGGTGAAGAGCTCAACGGTTCTTTTTTTTAAACCCTTGCCCATTTATATGAGATTGACGCACAGAATTCTACACTTAGTGTAGAATTCTGTGGATTGACGCCATCTGATTAGTAAAAATAAAAGTGCTTATGATAGAGCAGTGTTATCGTCTGCTATGTCCCAGGCGATCTGTGACGACGGCAGTTACGTGGTGACTAACCGACCCACCCAACAGACGTACCGGCACAGCCCCCAGGTCTCCGCGGCCCCTCACATCGACCAGGGATTCGACACCAGGTACCCTGAGGCCTACGCCACGGAGATGGAACACTTTCTGGACATCATGGCGGGTAAGCCTTGTATCCAAGGAGGTTAAAGGAGGTTCTTTTAAGCTCCTTGCTTGTACCTCTGTCTGTCTTTATTTATCATTCATTATATAATTATAATGTGTAACCATTTCCGTATTTCTTTTTAAAAAATATAGTAGAGGTTTTACGGCGCTCGCAACTGCATAAGGTCAAATGAGCGCCAAGGGGTGGATGTCAACAGTGAAGTCCTTACAGGGATCAGCTCTAGCTTCAACAGTACAAAGTCTGCTTCGACTATCAAGGCACCCGGAAATAGTGGGTCACAAGAGTGTGAAAAACATACGAAAGAAGTAGAGGAAAAATGAAAATAGTAAGGATTAGGAAAGAAAAAGCTGCAGTTCCCTGTTGTAGATCAGGCACAGTTATGAGCGTGATATTGATGAATCATACCATTTACAATTCTACTGCGCTTGAACGAGAAATGTCCCCACTTTGGGAATGGCCTAAAGACACTTCAGTCAGTGGCATCGCCCCAGGGGGTGTCTGTATTTCTGTCCCCGCGGTTTTATGCACACACAAAATATTCAGAAATTATGCAAACTGAGCCTCAAAAAATATGAAATTATGCGATTCTGTTAATTTTGACAAAGAATGAAAAAGGAAAATAATCAGAAATTATGCGCACACGAAAAGATCAAATTTTGCTAAATTATGCGGAGTGCATAAAACCGCGGGGACAGGTGTTTGATTGGAGATTATATCCTACATTGTTATGGTTCGTCTTCTGTTTTAACGCCTATAATGACAGCTTGCACTGTATGTTTCCAAGTAAGTTGAGATATTGTTTCAGAATGCTGTCAGGTCAGCTCAGGTAATAGTATAGAATGTATAAGCGCATAGATCTTGCTGTTGAGCGGGGATTTGCGCTCTATACTAATCGCTACCTCAGAATGACAAAGTTCTATCCGACATTTTTGGCTGTTTTGAATATTACTAATACCATCAGGTCAGAAAACAAATGCTCTATCTGCTCTGTCAAAATGGTCAGAATATTCCGAGTTGTTATCCAGATATTCAAAGAATTGAATTTGAAAAACCTTGACATCTATCTATCTATCTATCTATCTATCTATCTATCTATCAATCAAAATTATATTCCCAAACTCTACTAATAAATTAAAGATTTCTGGACTTGGCGCTTATTCAACTAGCTGGAACATTAATTATTTTAAAGGGTAATTTGGCGAGACATAAACGGGGCTGATCATGATTGATTTATGCAGGGTGACCTGTATGTCAATACCCCGGGGGGTCGTTCTAAGATGTATTAATTTGTCTGTGGAGTGTGATGTCAGTGTAAATCATAACTCTAAGGTGTAAATTGTAAATGGTGGTTCCATCGAAAGCAAACGTGTTCTGTGTGGAATATGATGGCGCGCAGTAAATCTTCTCGAATCTATTCTATGGCTGAAGCGGGGGAGAATTTTGTCTCCTATTTACAGGCTGTCCCCTGGGTTTTATGCACCCCGCAGAATTTAGCAAGACTTGATCATTTTTTGGGGGGCATAATTTCTGATTATTTTCCTTTATCATTCTTTGTTAAATTTAACAGAATCGCATAATTTCACATTTTTATGCTCAGCTTGCATAACTTCAGAATGTTTGTGTGTGCATAAAATCGCGGGGACAGTACAGGCCACGGATATGAGCACAGTGTGGCATGTAAGTGTTGCTACTCTGCAATGGAAGGTCGGAGAAGATTAAAGGTGGCACAAGATAGCAACACACAAAGCAAAGAAGGAGCGATAAGGACGATAGATATTTGGTAGTAGGAAAGAAGGAGCAAACCACATCAGAGCAACACCAACCACTTACGTTTGGG